>NW_021820450.1:0-30753 GCF_901001135.1 Rhinatrema bivittatum
ACTTCTGACACTCACAGATCCCAGGTCAGAGCCAGTCCCAGGCCTGCAGAGCCCACATAAGTCCCTCCTGCACCCCCTGCATGTCCTGAGCCCTGGCAGCTCAGCAGTTAATATCTCCCCATCCCCTGCAGCACTTCTGACACTCACAGATCCCAGGTCAGAGCCAGTCCCAGGCCTGCAGAGCCCACATAAGTCCCTCCTGCACCCCCTGCATGTCCTGAGCCCTGGCAGCTCAGCAGTTAATATCTCCCCATCCCCTGCAGCACTTCTGACCCTCACAGATCCCAGGTCAGAGCCAGTCCCAGGCCTGCAGAGCCCACATAAGTCCCTCCTGCACCCCCTGCATGTCCTGAGCCCTGGCAGCTCAGCAGTTAATATCTCCCCATCCCCTGCAGCACTTCTGACACTCACAGATCCCAGGTCAGAGCCAGTCCCAGGCCTGCAGAGCCCACATAAGTCCCTCCTGCACCCCCTGCATGTCCTGAGCCCTGGCAGCTCAGCAGTTAATATCTCCCCATCCCCTGCAGCACTTCTGACACTCACAGATCCCAGGTCAGAGCCAGTCCCAGCCCTGCAGAGCCCACATAAGTCCCTGCACCCCCTGCATGTCCTGAGCCCTGGCAGCTCAGCAGTTAATATCTCCCCATCCCCTGCAGCACTTCTGGCACTCACAGATCCCAGGTCAGAGCCAGTCCCAGCCCTGCAGAGCCCACATAAGTCCCTCCTGCACCCCCTGCATGTCCTGAGCCCTGGCAGCTCAGCAGTTAATATCTCCCCATCCCCTGCAGCACTTCTGGCACTCACAGATCCCAGGTCAGAGCCAGTCCCAGGCCTGCAGAGCCCACATAAGTCCCTCCTGCACCCCCTGCATGTCCTGAGCCCTGGCAGCTCAGCAGTTAATATCTCCCCATCCCCTGCAGCACTTCTGACACTCACAGATCCCAGGTCAGAGCCAGTCCCAGGCCTGCAGAGCCCACATAAGTCCCTCCTGCACCCCCTGCATGTCCTGAGCCCTGGCAGCTCAGCAGTTAATATCTCCCCATCCCCCGCAGCACTTCTGACACTCACAGATCCCAGGTCAGAGCCAGTCCCAGGCCTGCAGAGCCCACATAAGTCCCCTGCACCCCCTGCATGTCCTGAGCCCTGGCAGCTCAGCAGTTAATATCTCCCCATCCCCTGCAGCACTTCTGACACTCACAGATCCCAGGTCAGAGCCAGTCCCAGGCCTGCAGAGCCCACATAAGTCCCTCCTGCACCCCCTGCATGTCCTGAGCCCTGGCAGCTCAGCAGTTAATATCTCCCCATCCCCTGCAGCACTTCTGACACTCACAGATCCCAGGTCAGAGCCAGTCCCAGGCCTGCAGAGCCCACATAAGTCCCTCCTGCACCCCCTGCATGTCCTGAGCCCTGGCAGCTCAGCAGTTAATATCTCCCCATCCCCCGCAGCACTTCTGGCACTCACAGATCCCAGGTCAGAGCCAGTCCCAGGCCTGCAGAGCCCACATAAGTCCCTCCTGCACCCCCTGCATGTCCTGAGCCCTGGCAGCTCAGCAGTTAATATCTCCCCATCCCCCGCAGCACTTCTGGACACTCACAGATCCCAGGTCAGAGCCAGTCCCAGGCCTGCAGAGCCCACATAAGTCCCTCCTGCACCCCCTGCATGTCCTGAGCCCTGGCAGCTCAGCAGTTAATATCTCCCCATCCCCTGCAGCACTTCTGACACTCACAGATCCCAGGTCAGAGCCAGTCCCAGGCCTGCAGAGCCCACATAAGTCCCCTGCACCCCCTGCATGTCCTGAGCCCTGGCAGCTCAGCAGTTAATATCTCCCCATCCCCTGCAGCACTTCTGGCACTCACAGATCCCAGGTCAGAGCCAGTCCCAGGCCTGCAGAGCCCACATAAGTCCCTCCTGCACCCCCTGCATGTCCTGAGCCCTGGCAGCTCAGCAGTTAATATCTCCCCACCCCCCTCCAGCACTTCTGACACTCACAGATCCCAGGTCAGAGCCAGTCCCAGCCCTGCAGAGCCCACATAAGTCCCTCCTGCACCCCCTGCATGTCCTGAGCCCTGGCAGCTCAGCAGTTAATATCTCCCCATCCCCTGCAGCACTTCTGACACTCACAGATCCCAGGTCAGAGCCAGTCCCAGGCCTGCAGAGCCCACATAAGTCCCTCCTGCACCCCCTGCATGTCCTGAGCCCTGGCAGCTCAGCAGTTAATATCTCCCCATCCCCTGCAGCACTTCTGGACACTCACAGATCCCAGGTCAGAGCCAGTCCCAGCCCTGCAGAGCCCACATAAGTCCCTCCTGCACCCCCTGCATGTCCTGAGCCCTGGCAGCTCAGCAGTTAATATCTCCCCATCCCCCGCAGCACTTCTGACACTCACAGATCCCAGGTCAGAGCCAGTCCCAGGCCTGCAGAGCCCACATAAGTCCCTCCTGCACCCCCTGCATGTCCTGAGCCCTGGCAGCTCAGCAGTTAATATCTCCCCATCCCCTGCAGCACTTCTGACACTCACAGATCCCAGGTCAGAGCCAGTCCCAGGCCTGCAGAGCCCACATAAGTCCCTCCTGCACCCCCTGCATGTCCTGAGCCCTGGCAGCTCAGCAGTTAATATCTCCCCATCCCCTGCAGCACTTCTGACACTCACAGATCCCAGGTCAGAGCCAGTCCCAGGCCTGCAGAGCCCACATAAGTCCCTCCTGCACCCCCTGCATGTCCTGAGCCCTGGCAGCTCAGCAGTTAATATCTCCCCATCCCCCGCAGCACTTCTGACACTCACAGATCCCAGGTCAGAGCCAGTCCCAGGCCTGCAGAGCCCACATAAGTCCCTCCTGCACCCCCTGCATGTCCTGAGCCCTGGCAGCTCAGCAGTTAATATCTCCCCATCCCCTGCAGCACTTCTGACACTCACAGATCCCAGGTCAGAGCCAGTCCCAGGCCTGCAGAGCCCACATAAGTCCCTCCTGCACCCCCTGCATGTCCTGAGCCCTGGCAGCTCAGCAGTTAATATCTCCCCATCCCCTGCAGCACTTCTGGACACTCACAGATCCCAGGTCAGAGCCAGTCCCAGGCCTGCAGAGCCCACATAAGTCCCTCCTGCACCCCCTGCATGTCCTGAGCCCTGGCAGCTCAGCAGTTAATATCTCCCCATCCCCTGCAGCACTTCTGGCACTCACAGATCCCAGGTCAGAGCCAGTCCCAGGCCTGCAGAGCCCACATAAGTCCCTCCTGCACCCCCTGCATGTCCTGAGCCCTGGCAGCTCAGCAGTTAATATCTCCCCATCCCCTGCAGCACTTCTGGCACTCACAGATCCCAGGTCAGAGCCAGTCCCAGGCCTGCAGAGCCCACATAAGTCCCTCCTGCACCCCCTGCATGTCCTGAGCCCTGGCAGCTCAGCAGTTAATATCTCCCCATCCCCTGCAGCACTTCTGACACTCACAGATCCCAGGTCAGAGCCAGTCCCAGCCCTGCAGAGCCCACATAAGTCCCTCCTGCACCCCCTGCATGTCCTGAGCCCTGGCAGCTCAGCAGTTAATATCTCCCCATCCCCCTGCAGCACTTCTGACACTCACAGATCCCAGGTCAGAGCCAGTCCCAGGCCTGCAGAGCCCACATAAGTCCCTCCTGCACCCCCTGCATGTCCTGAGCCCTGGCAGCTCAGCAGTTAATATCTCCCCATCCCCTGCAGCACTTCTGACACTCACAGATCCCAGGTCAGAGCCAGTCCCAGGCCTGCAGAGCCCACATAAGTCCCTCCTGCACCCCCTGCATGTCCTGAGCCCTGGCAGCTCAGCAGTTAATATCTCCCCATCCCCCTGCAGCACTTCTGACACTCACAGATCCCAGGTCAGAGCCAGTCCCAGGCCTGCAGAGCCCACATAAGCCCCTGCACCCCCTGCATGTCCTGAGCCCTGGCAGCTCAGCAGTTAATATCTCCCCATCCCCCGCAGCACTTCTGACACTCACAGATCCCAGGTCAGAGCCAGTCCCAGGCCTGCAGAGCCCACATAAGTCCCTCCTGCACCCCCTGCATGTCCTGAGCCCTGGCAGCTCAGCAGTTAATATCTCCCCATCCCCTGCAGCACTTCTGGCACTCACAGATCCCAGGTCAGAGCCAGTCCCAGCCCTGCAGAGCCCACATAAGTCCTCCTGCACCCCCTGCATGTCCTGAGCCCTGGCAGCTCAGCAGTTAATATCTCCCCATCCCCTGCAGCACTTCTGACACTCACAGATCCCAGGTCAGAGCCAGTCCCAGGCCTGCAGAGCCCACATAAGTCCCTCCTGCACCCCCTGCATGTCCTGAGCCCTGGCAGCTCAGCAGTTAATATCTCCCCATCCCCCGCAGCACTTCTGGCACTCACAGATCCCAGGTCAGAGCCAGTCCCAGGCCTGCAGAGCCCACATAAGTCCCTCCTGCACCCCCTGCATGTCCTGAGCCCTGGCAGCTCAGCAGTTAATATCTCCCCATCCCCTGCAGCACTTCTGGCACTCACAGATCCCAGGTCAGTGCCAGTCCCAGGCCTGCAGAGCCCACATAAGTCCCTCCTGCACCCCCTGCATGTCCTGAGCCCTGGCAGCTCAGCAGTTAATATCTCCCCATCCCCTGCAGCACTTCTGGCACTCACAGATCCCAGGTCAGAGCCAGTCCCAGCCCTGCAGAGCCCACATAAGTCCCTCCTGCACCCCCTGCATGTCCTGAGCCCTGGCAGCTCAGCAGTTAATATCTCCCCATCCCCCGCAGCACTTCTGGCACTCACAGATCCCAGGTCAGAGCCAGTCCCAGGCCTGCAGAGCCCACATAAGTCCCTGCACCCCCTGCATGTCCTGAGCCCTGGCAGCTCAGCAGTTAATATCTCCCCATCCCCTGCAGCACTTCTGACACTCACAGATCCCAGGTCAGAGCCAGTCCCAGGCCTGCAGAGCCCACATAAGTCCCTCCTGCACCCCCTGCATGTCCTGAGCCCTGGCAGCTCAGCAGTTAATATCTCCCCATCCCCTGCAGCACTTCTGGCACTCACAGATCCCAGGTCAGAGCCAGTCCCAGGCCTGCAGAGCCCACATAAGTCCCTCCTGCACCCCCTGCATGTCCTGAGCCCTGGCAGCTCAGCAGTTAATATCTCCCCATCCCCCTGCAGCACTTCTGGCACTCACAGATCCCAGGTCAGTGCCAGTCCCAGGCCTGCAGAGCCCACATAAGTCCCTCCTGCACCCCCTGCATGTCCTGAGCCCTGGCAGCTCAGCAGTTAATATCTCCCCATCCCCTGCAGCACTTCTGGACACTCACAGATCCCAGGTCAGAGCCAGTCCCAGGCCTGCAGAGCCCACATAAGTCCCTCCTGCACCCCCTGCATGTCCTGAGCCCTGGCAGCTCAGCAGTTAATATCTCCCCATCCCCCGCAGCACTTCTGGCACTCACAGATCCCAGGTCAGAGCCAGTCCCAGGCCTGCAGAGCCCACATAAGTCCCTCCTGCACCCCCTGCATGTCCTGAGCCCTGGCAGCTCAGCAGTTAATATCTCCCCATCCCCCGCAGCACTTCTGACACTCACAGATCCCAGGTCAGAGCCAGTCCCAGGCCTGCAGAGCCCACATAAGTCCCTCCTGCACCCCCTGCATGTCCTGAGCCCTGGCAGCTCAGCAGTTAATATCTCCCCATCCCCCTGCAGCACTTCTGGCACTCACAGATCCCAGGTCAGAGCCAGTCCCAGGCCTGCAGAGCCCACATAAGTCCCTCCTGCACCCCCTGCATGTCCTGAGCCCTGGCAGCTCAGCAGTTAATATCTCCCCATCCCCCGCAGCACTTCTGGCACTCACAGATCCCAGGTCAGAGCCAGTCCCAGGCCTGCAGAGCCCACATAAGTCCCTCCTGCACCCCCTGCATGTCCTGAGCCCTGGCAGCTCAGCAGTTAATATCTCCCCATCCCCTGCAGCACTTCTGACACTCACAGATCCCAGGTCAGAGCCAGTCCCAGGCCTGCAGAGCCCACATAAGTCCCTCCTGCACCCCCTGCATGTCCTGAGCCCTGGCAGCTCAGCAGTTAATATCTCCCCATCCCCCGCAGCACTTCTGGACACTCACAGATCCCAGGTCAGAGCCAGTCCCAGGCCTGCAGAGCCCACATAAGTCCCTCCTGCACCCCCTGCATGTCCTGAGCCCTGGCAGCTCAGCAGTTAATATCTCCCCATCCCCTGCAGCACTTCTGGCACTCACAGATCCCAGGTCAGAGCCAGTCCCAGGCCTGCAGAGCCCACATAAGTCCCTCCTGCACCCCCTGCATGTCCTGAGCCCTGGCAGCTCAGCAGTTAATATCTCCCCATCCCCCGCAGCACTTCTGACACTCACAGATCCCAGGTCAGAGCCAGTCCCAGGCCTGCAGAGCCCACATAAGTCCCTCCTGCACCCCCTGCATGTCCTGAGCCCTGGCAGCTCAGCAGTTAATATCTCCCCATCCCCCGCAGCACTTCTGGCACTCACAGATCCCAGGTCAGAGCCAGTCCCAGGCCTGCAGAGCCCACATAAGTCCCTCCTGCACCCCCTGCATGTCCTGAGCCCTGGCAGCTCAGCAGTTAATATCTCCCCATCCCCCGCAGCACTTCTGACACTCACAGATCCCAGGTCAGAGCCAGTCCCAGCCCTGCAGAGCCCACATAAGTCCCTCCTGCACCCCCTGCATGTCCTGAGCCCTGGCAGCTCAGCAGTTAATATCTCCCCATCCCCTGCAGCACTTCTGACACTCACAGATCCCAGGTCAGAGCCAGTCCCAGCCCTGGTAATGTCAGACACCTCCCGCCCTCCATGGACCCCGCCCTGCCTGCACTGAAATCTTCTTCTGAATTTTACTAAACAACTCCCCAACCTTTGTGTCTCCTCTTCCTCTCTGCTTTACCCCTTCCCTTTTCTTTTAAAGTTTATTTTCCCCTCTTCCTCTCAGTTCTTTATCATTGATCTTTTCTCCAAGTGTAGAAAACTCTTTCTATCCACCCGCTCTCTCTCCACAGCTCATCATCTTCCCTCCCCCCTCCACTTCCACCCGCTCTCTCTCCACAGCTCATCATCTTCCCTCCCCCCTCCACTTCCACCCGCTCTCTCTCCACAGCTCATCATCTTCCCTCCCCCCTCCACTTCCACCCGCTCTCTCTCCACAGCTCATCATCTTCCCTCCCCCCTCCACTTCCATTCCTCTTCTCACAACATTTCTCTTGGTTTGCCTGCCCATCTCCTCCCTCTCAGGTTCCCTTCCCCTGGGCCTCACCCTGCTCCTCTTCTTCTCACAACCCCCTGTCCCCTCTCTCTGACCTCCCCCACAGCCCTTCACCCCCCCCCCGTCCTAGCTGGCGTCTGCTCAGAGCTCAGGACAAACCTTTTCATAATTGGCAAGGTCTCAGTTTTGCAGGAAGACCCAGCGAGGGATGACAGAGTGCATTTCCTTTAAACGTATAGGGGGATATATTTTTTTAAAAAGCGCGAGCTCGTACTTTTGTACGGGGTGGGCGCGCGGAAAGCGGGTGCAAAGAAGGCAGCCTTAGCGAGAGAAAAACTCCATCTCTGGCCTCCTTTCTGATGATCCTGGGATATTCAGCGAGGCTCTGCTGCTCACCTAGCCTGACCCGCAATCTGTGAGTGCCAGAAGCAGAGCCCTGCGCCCGCTGACCTCAGTGCCAGGAAAAATAGTGGAAAGTGTTCTAAACATCAAAATCACAGAACATATAGAAAGACATGGTTTAATGGAACAAAGCCAGCATGGCTTTACCCAGGGCAAGTCTTGCCTCACAAATCTGCTTCACTTTTTTGAAGGAGTTAATAAACATGTGGATAAAGGTGAACCGGTAGATGTAGTATACTTGGATTTTCAGAAGGCGTTTGACAAAGTCCCTCATGAGAGGCTTCTAGGAAAAGTAAAAAGTCATGGGATAGGTGGCGATGTCCTTTCGTGGATTGCAAACTGGTTAAAAGACAAGAAACAGAGAGTAGGATTAAATGGGCAATTTTCTCAGTGGAAGGGAGTGGGCAGTGGAGGCCTCAGGGATCTGTATTGGGACCCTTACTGTTCAATATATTTATAAATGATCTGGAAAGAAATACAACGAGTGAGATAATCAAATTTGCAGATGACAAAATTGTTCAGAGTAGTTAAATCACAAGCAGATTGTGATAAATTGCAGGAAGACCTTGTGAGACTGGAAAATTGGGCATCAAAATGGCAGATGAAATTTAATGTGGATAAGTGCAAGGTGATGCATATAGGGAAAAATAACCCATGCTATAATTACACAATGTTGGGTTCCATATTAGGTGCTACAACCCAAGAAAGAGATCTAGGTGTCATAGTGGATAACACATTGAAATCGTCTGTTCAGTGTGCTGCGGCAGTCAAAAAAGCAAACAGAATGTTAGGAATTATTAGGAAGGGAATGGTGAATAAAACAGAAAATGTCATAATGCCTCTGTATCGCTCCATGGTGAGACCGCACCTTGAATACTGTGTACAATTCTGGTCGCCGCATCTCAAAAAAGATATAATTGCGATGGAGAAGGTACAGAGAAGGGCAACCAAAATGATAAGGGGAATGGAACAACTCCCCTATGAGGAAAGACTAAAGAGGTTAGGACTTTTCAGCTTGGAGAAGAGACGGCTGAGGGGGGATATGATAGAGGTGTTTAAGATCATGAGAGCTCTAGAACGGGTAGATGTGAATCGGTTATTTACTCTTTCGGATAATAGGAAGACTAGGGGGCACTCCATGAAGTTAGCATGGGGCACATTTAAAACTAATCGGAGAAAGTTCTTTTTTACTCAGTGCACAATTAAACTCTGGAATTTGTTGCCAGAGGATGTGGTTGGTGCAGTTAGTATAGCTGTGTTTAAAAAAGGAATGGATATTTGACATTAGTAATGGTAACATGGAATAGACTTAGTGTTTGGGTAATTGCCTGGTTCTTATGGCCTGGATTGGCCACTGTTGGAAACAGGATGCTGGGCTTGATGGACCCTTGGTCTGACCCAGTATGGCATTTTCTTATGTTCTTATGTTCTTAATAACTCTCACCACCGATGCTTCCAACCTCCTTCCCCTCCCTAACCCACCCCCCCAGCCCTATCTAAACTCCCTCCTACCTTTATTGCAAAAGTTACGCTTGCTTGAGGCCGGCGTAACTCGGGCGTGCCATCACCCGACCTGGGGGCTGGTCCGGAGGCCTCGGCCACACACCCCAGAACGCCCCTGGGCCAGCACCACGCCCCCCTGGAACGCCCCGAACGTCGCACCGCCCCCGACACGCCCCCCTTAGCAAAGCCCCGGGATTTATGCAAGCCGCCGAGCCTAGGCGCGCGCAGGGTTTTTTTTAAGGGTTACGGAGCGCACTGTTATCCTGCTCTTGGACGCGCGTTTTCCCTTGCCCCTTATTCTGTAAGGGGAGGAAAACGCGCGTCCAACCCGCGGCACCTAATAGCGCCCTCAACATGCAAATACATGTTGATGGTCCTATTAGTTATGCCCGCGCGTTACAGAAAGTAAAATGTGCAGCCAAAGCGCACATTTTACTTTCAGAAATTAGCGCTGACCCAAAGGTCGGCGCTAATTTCTTCCGGCACCAGGAAAGTGCTTTTCTGTGCACCCTCCAACTTAATATCATAGCGATATTAAGTCGGAGGTCCCGAAGAGTAAAAAAGGAAAAAAAAAAAAATGTAATTTGGCCCGCGGCTGTCGGGCCAAAAACCGGACGCTCAATTTTGCCGGCGTCCGGTTTCTGAACCTGTGGCTGTCAGCGGGCTCGAGAACTGACGCCGGCAAAATTGAGCGTCAGCTGTCAAACCTGCTGACAGCCGCCGCTCCTGTCAAAAAGGAGGCGCTAGGGACGCACTAGTGTCCCTAGCGCCTCCTTTTCCCCATTTCTACCGCGCCACCTAATTTGAATACTGCATCACGCGCACCGGCGAGAGCGGGCGTTTGTCCGCTCTCCCGCGGACTTTACTGTATCGGCCCGTTTGGAAGGCTATAAGTTATAAACCTGCCAGGTCTTAGCCAGGTAAGTACGGATATTGCTAAGTAAGCCGGATCAGCAGCGCCACCTCCAGCTCATCCCCACTACTAGATGTCGGATATGTGTGCTGAACGGATATTCTGCGGCTGCCACTTAGCCAGAAAAGTCGCCTTGAATGTCGGCCTCCATATGTTTGTGGAAATAACCAGTCATGAGAGGTTCACTCCCCTGCAAGAATCCAGCACAGCGTGCAAGTGCACTTTAGTTGGACATAGAGAAGTCAATATTCAAAGCTCGAGCGCCCGCAGCAGCCACAGCATTGGTGCCTGTGTCCAAGTGGCCTGCAGTATACCCCCACTGCTATACCATTCCCTGCCATGCATGTAATTTCTATCCACCGCGCATTGAGTTTTTTGCCTCCTTTCTAGCTCTCACTCCGCCCCCCCTCCCCACACACACACACACCAATTCTCCTTGCCATTTCTCCCCACTTTTCATTATCTTGTATCCCCCCTCTCACCCTCCCCATCCTACCTCTCTTATCTAATCTTCCTGTTTTCATCTCTTTCCTATCTCTCAGCTTCCTATCTCCTACTCTCACCCCTTCCCACCCCTTCCTCCCCTCTCTCGGTCCCCTCCTCCCCCATTCTCTATCTTTCATCAGTGATTTCCCCTCCATTTTCACCCTCTGTACTCAGCCCCTCCCCAGCTCAGGATCCTTCCTTCTCACTCTCCCTCCCCAGGCTCCACGTCCTTTCTCATTCCCTCTTCATCTCCCACCTCTAATCCCTTCGCCAGCTCACTTCATCCCCATTTCCTCTCTCTCTTTCTCACCCTCTCCCTATTAACAATCTGTCTGTATTACCCCCAGTTTCCCAATCTGCCCTCCACCCAAAACGTGATCTCCTCTGTCCCACAGGTCCAGTCCATTCCCCTCCTCAGTTCCTCACCCTTTCTGTATGTGGTCTTCTCTTTCCTTCCCCATCGTGGATCCTTCTCTCTCCTGCTCCATGCCCACATCCCGAGTCTTCTCTCCTCTCCCTCTCAGCCATTGCATCCTAGCCCAAGCCATGTACAGCCTGCCTTTCCCTGCGCTCTCACCCCATCTCATGCATATACCCACTCCCCCTGCCACAACCGAACGCACAGTCTCTCTCTCCCTCTTCCCCCACCCTAGGCAGGTCCTCCCTTTCCTACCCCTCCCACTGGCGGCCACAACCCCAGCAACGCTTTGGCCCCTGAGGGCGGCAGGAGCGACTCCTAACAGAGCGTCAGCTTCCTGTTGTTTTCCCTGCATAATGTAAGCCAGGATCTAGTTCTGTTTGCCACGCGGGCTTGCTTGCTTAAAACCCTGTTGGGAACACTGAATTGGGGTTTGCCAGTTAAGGTTCGTGGTATTGCTCTGTGACTTACCTTTCTCCCGGTCAGTCCCTGACAAAAGGTTAACTATCCAACAACCTTAAGACTCTCCACAAAGAAAATAACCACGTTTTTAGGAGCTTCTGAAATCTTGGGTACTCGGAGATGTGTCTTAAGAACATAAGAAGTGGCCATGCTGGGTCAGACCAAGGGTCCATCAAGCCCAGCATCCTGTTTCCAACAGAGGCCAGACCAGACCACAAGAACCTGGCAAGTACCCAAACACTAAGAAGATCCCATGCTACTGATGCAATTAATAGCAGTGGCTATTCCCTAAGTAAACTTGATTAATAGCCGTTAATGGACTTCTCCTCCAAGCAACTATGGAAAAAGCTTTGGCCTTTAATCTAACCAATCACAAGTCATGTATAGAAGGGGCACCAAGCAGGGCCTCCCGAAAAGATCTCAACACCTTTCTGAGTTCAAATGGGAGCAAAGGCACCGTGTCCCCATGCTTCGTAGAGCTGAGGGAGGCTCATTTTGGAAGGTCTGTACACACCTGTTGCACGCAGATTTAACTCGTTATTTTTGAAAGTGATTATATGAACACACAAATACTTTAAACTCGCTGGGGTAAAGTCCGCACACAACTTAACACACAGAAATTCCCAAAGAGCCATTTACACGGATAAACCCGGCTTGTATGTGTGTAAGTGGCTTTGAAAGATACTCCCTAAAATTCAAGGATACCATTGTGGACCTGACCTGGAGACGGTCACTCCCAACGAGGAGCTCCGAGGAGCACCCTGGCAAACCCGCCCCCCTTCCTGAAGGTCCTGCAGCTTGCACGTCGCGCTTCACGGGACCCTCTAACTGCATCACGCTGCAGTAAATCCGCAGGACCGAGCGCTTACGGCATGAACCTCTCTCTTAAAACGGAGAAACGAATCACAGGGGCACGAGTGGTGGAGTAACCGCGGCTCCTGACGCGCTCCTCCTGCTCCCAGTGAAAGATGCACTCGGAAGCTGAGAGCAGAATCCAGCGAGATCCCCAGGTTTCTGGCTGAAAGCCGGGGAGGGCCGAGGAGTCCATCTGTGGAAAGGGCCATCAGCCACAGGGACGTTGTGGAGGACCTCACTTTTACTCTGATCCGCTTTAAACTACTTTGCCTTATCCATTTGACCAATGTCAAACCACTGTGTGTGCTGCTTTGGCGGCAGATGTACAACTTTGCAGGATGTGAATTTGAGCGAGGGCCCGGGTCATGGCTAAGTGAGCGAGAGGGCAGTGAGGGGAAGCTCTCGCTGGGAGGGGGATCAGGACAGACGCAGTGTGGATACATGACCATGTGCTTCGGTTTACTTAAATCTTGATTTACCCTGTGTGTGTGTGCGTGCCAGACATTGTGCTGGGTATGCATAGGGCTGAGCTCACAGGATATTTAACTGCTTTCTTGCTTTTCTCTCTCCTGCAGAGACCTGAAATGTGAGAACATTTTGCTGGACGAGCAGGGCTTTGTTAAGCTGACAGGTGAGTTCCCAGCTCCCTCTGTTGCATGCCGGAAAGGAGATCTTAAGAGGCAGGTGCTGAAATCTGTACTCCACGGGAGTCCCAGGTAACCGACAGACCCTTCCCTGGTGAAAGAGCAGCAGGGACCTCTCACACTCAGCGTCAGCAACCTCAGCCAGATCCCCGGGTGCAGGGGCAACCCCTGCTCTGTCCAGGAGCCGACGATGCCGATCAGATCTCCGCAGGGTCTCGTACACCCGCCTGCAAACCTCACCCATAGACAGGAGCTTGTGCTGAGGGAGGGGGGAGGAGTCCTCACAAATACACAGAGTGATTGTGCCTCCCCCCCCCACCTCACACAGGAAGAATCGGGTCTGTGACCCAAACTCGAAAACCAGGACCGGCAATGGCTATCGATCAAAGCGGGGGTTAATGAGATACAGGGTGACCACTGACACATCATCCAGGACACGGGACATCCCCTCGGTAAAAGCCATACCAGAAGTTACCATGTTTAGAAGGCCAACCCCCTCCCCCCTCTCCACCTTCCCTCCTTCCTGGCAGTCAGATCAGTGGACTCATGGAAGGCCAGTAGTGTAAAGAAGCAATAAGACGGCATTCCCAGTCTCCATGGCTGATGCTAACCCACCATATCCCATGCCCTAAGCACACATCACAGTAAAATAGCACCTGAGGGGACAGAGAGTATGTGCTCACCGTGTCCCCATCATATCACCTGCCGCTACTCTGCCTAAGAAACTAGGAGGAATTAGAAAGAAAGGGGAAGGTAGAGGAGGAGAGAGATGGAGCGGAACCTAGGAGTGGTGTGAAAGAGAGGAATCTGAGGGGGGGGGGGAAGGGAGATAGAAAACAACCTAACAGAAAGAAGGGGAGAGGGCAAGAGGAATCCAAGGGGAGAGGAAGAAAAAGAACCCTCATAGGGGAAGAGGAGGTAGAGAGGGCCCTGACAGAAAAGGAGATGGAGAGGAATGCAAGGGAAGAGGGAGATAAAGAACCCTCATAGGGGAAGAGGAGGTAGAGAGGGCCGTGCTAGAAGAGGAGATGGAGAGGAATACAAGTTGAGAGTGAGATGGAGAATTCTCACAGTGGAAGAGGAGGTAGAGAGGACCCTGACAGGAGAGGAGATGGAGAGGAATCCAAGGGGAAGGGTAGATAGAGAACCCTCACAGGAGTAGAGGAGGTAGAGAGGAACCTGAAGACTGGAGGATGGCCAAGGTAACCCCTATATTTAAAAAGGGCTCGAGGGGCAATCCGGGAAATTATAGACCAGTCAGCCCAACTTCAATGCCGGAAAAAATAGTGGAAACTGTTCTAAAGATCAAAATCGTAGAGCATATAGAAAGACATGATTTAATGGGACACAGTCAACATGGATTTAGCCAAGGGAGGTCTTGCCTAACAAATCTGCTTCATTTCTTTGAATCGGATTAATAAACATGTGGATAAAGGTGAACTGGTAGATGTAGTGTATTTGGATTTTCAGAAGGCGTTTGACAAAGTCCCTCATGAGAGGCTTCTAAGAAAATTAAAAAGTCATGGGATAAGAGGCCTTGTCCTTTAGTGGATTACAAACTGGTGAAAAGACAGGAGACAGAGAGTAGGATTAAATGGTCAATTTTCTCAGTGGAAAAGGGTAAACAGTGGAGTGCCTCAGGGATCTGTACTTGGACTGGTGCTTTTCAATATATTTATAAATGATCTGGAAAGGAATTCGATGAGTGTGGTTATCAAATTTGCGGATGATACAAAATTATTCAGAGTAGTTAAATCACAAGTGGATTGTGATACATTACAGGAGGACCTTGCAAGACTGGAAGATTGGGCATCCAAATGGCAGATGAAATTTAATGTGGACAAGTGCAAGGTGTTGCACATAGGGAAAAATAACCCATGCTGTAGTTACACGATGTTAGGTTCCATATTAGGAGCTACCACCAGGAAAGAGATCTAGGCGCCATAGTGGATAACACATTGAAATCGTCGGCTCAGTGTGCTGCAGCAGTCAAAAAAGCAAACAGAATGTTAGGAATTATTAGGAAGGGAATGGTTAATAGAACGGAAAATGTCATAATGCCTCTGTGTCACTCCATGGTGAGACCGTACCTTGAATACTGTGCACAATTCTGTTCACTGCATCGCAAAAAAGATATAGTTGCGATGGAGAAGGTACAGAGAAGGGCAACCAAAATGATAAAGGGGATGGAAGAGCTCCCCTATGAGGAAAGGCTGAAGAGCTTAGGGCTTTTCAGCTTGGAGAAGAGACAGCTGAGGGGGGATATGATAGAGGTCTTTAAAATCATGAGAGGTCTTGAACGAGTAGATGTGAATCAGTTATTTACACTTTCAGATAATAGAAGGACTAGGAGGCACTCCATACAGTTAGTAAGTAGCGCATGGAAGACTAATCAGAGTAAATTCTTTTTCACTCAGTGCACAAATAAGCTCTGGAATTTGTTGCCAGAGGATGTGGTTAGTGCAGTTAGTGTAACTGGGTTTAAAAAAAGTTTGGATAAATTCTTAGAAGAGAAATCCATTAACTTCTATTAATCAAGTTGACTTAGGGAATGGCCTCTGCTATTACTGGCATCAGTAGCATAGGATCATCTTGGTGTTTGGGTACTAGCCAGGTTCTTGTGACCTGGTTTGGCCTCTGTTCGAAACAGGATGCTGGGCTTGATGGACCCTTGGTCTGACCCAGCATGGCGATTTCTTATGTTCTTATGAATCCAAGGGGAGAGTGATATAGCGAACCCTCACAGGGGAAGAGGGAGTAGTGAGGACCCTGACAAAAGAAGAGATGGAGAGGAATTCAAGGGGAGAGGGGTATAGATAACCTCGTCGGAAGAGGAGGTAGATTAGACCCTGACAGAAGATGAAATGGAGAAGAATCCAAGGGAACAGGAAAATAGAAAACTCTCAAAGGGGAAGAAGAGGTAGAGAGCACCCTGACAGAAGAAGAGTTGGAGAGGAATCGAAGAGGAGCATAAGATAGTGAACCCTCACAAGAGAAGAGACGTAGAGTAATCAAAGGGGAGAGGGAGATAGAAAACCCTCACAGGGAAAGAGGAGGTAGAGAGGACCCTGACAGAATAGGAGATGATGAAGAATCCAAGGGGAGACTGAGATAGAATATTCTCCCAGGGGAAGACGAGGTAGAGATGACCCTGACAGAAAAGGAGATGCAGAGGAATGCAAGGGAAGAGAGAAATAGAGAACCCTCACAGGGGAAGAGGAGGTAGAGAGGAACCTGACAGAAGAGGGATTAGAGAGGAATCCAAGGGGAGGGAGAAAGAGAGCAATCTGATGGGGAGGAGGATAGAGAACCCTCAAAGGGAAAGAGGAGGTAGAGAGGACCCTGACAGAAGAGGAGATGGAGAGGAATCCAAAGGGAGAGTGATACAGAACTCTCAAAGGGAAGGGGAGGTACAAAAGACCCAGGCAAAAGAGGAAATGGAGAGGAATGGAAGAGGAGATTGAGATAGAGAAGAATCCAAGGGGAGAGGGAGACAGAGAATTCTCATAGGTGAAGAGGAGGTAGAGACCCTGACAGATAACAAGATGGAGAGGAATCCATGGGGAGAGGGAGAGAGAGAACCCTTGCAATGAAAGAGGAGGCAGAGAGGAGCCTGAGGGGAGAGTGAGATAGAATATTCTCACGGTGGAAGAGGAGGTAGCGGGGACTCTGACAGAAGAGATGGAGAAGAATCTAAGGGGAGATTGAGATAGAATATTCTCACAGGGGAAGAGGAGGTAGATTGGACCCTGACAGAAGAGGGGATGGAGAAGAATCCAAGGGGAAAGGGAGAATGACAACCCTCACAGGGGAAGAGGAGGTAGAGAGGACCCTAACAGAAGAGGAGCAGGAGTGGAATCCAAGAGGAGAAGGCGATAGAGAATTATCACAGGGAAAGTGAGGCAGAAGGACCCTGACAGAAGAGGAGATGGAAATGAATCCAAGGAGAGATGGCAATAAAGAATTCTCACAGGGGAAGAGGAGGTAGAGAGGAACCTGACAGAAGAGGAAATGAGAGGAATCCAAGGGGAGAGGGAGATACAGAACCCTTGCAGGGAAAGAGGAGTTAAAGAGGCCCCTGACAGAAGAGGAGATGGAGAGGAATTCAAGTGAAGGAGATAAGAACCCCCACAGGGAAAAAGGAGATAGGGAGGACCCTGACAGAAGAGGAGATGGAGAGGAATTCAAGTGGAGAAGGAGATAAGAACCTCCACAGGGAAAAAGGAGATAGAGAGGACCCTGACAGAAGAGGAATGGAGAGGAATCAAAGGGGAGATAGAGATAGAATATTCTCACAGTGGAAGAATAGGTAGGGAGGACCCTGACATAAAAGGAGATGCAGAGGAATCCAAAGGGAGAGTGAGATACAGATACTTCACAGGGGAAGATGAGGTAGAGAGGACCTTGACAGGAGAGGGGATGCAGAGGAATCCAAGGTCAAAGAGAGATAGAGAACCCTCACAAGAAAAGAGGAGGTAGAAAGAACTATGACAGAAGAAAAAATGGAGAGGAATCCAAAGGGAGAGTGTTACTGAGCATTCTTACAGGGGAAGAAGAGGTAGAGTGGACCTTGACAGAAGAGGATATGGAGAAGTATCCAAGGGAAGAGGAGAAAGAGAACAATCACAGAGGAAGAGAAGGTAGAGAGGACCCTGCCAGAAGAAGATATGGAGAGGAATCCAAGGGGTTAGGGAGACAGAGAACACTCTCAGCAGAATAGGAGATAGAGAAGACCCCAACAGAAGAGGAAATGGAGAGGTATCCAAGGGGAGAGGAAGATGGAGAACCTCACAGGGAAAGAGGAGGAAGAGAGGACGCTGTCAGACTAGGAGATGGAGAGGAATCAAAGCGGAGAGTAAGATACAGAACCCTCACAGGGGAAAGGCAGGTAGAGAGGACCCTGACAAAAGAGCAATTGGAGTGGAATCCAAGGGGAGAGTGAGATAGAGAGGAAGCCAATGACACCGTGAGTTAGAGAAACCTCACAGGGGAAGAGGTGTTAGAGAGGACCCTAACAGATGAGGAAATGGAGAGCAATGCAAAGGGAGAGTGATATAGAGAAACCTCAAAGGGGAAGAGGAGGTAGAGAGGACCCTAATAGAAGAGGAGGAAATGGAAAGGAATCCAAGGGGAGAGGGAGATAGAGAACCCTCACAGGGAAAGAGGAGGTAGATAGGAAGCTGACAGACTAGGAGATGGAGAGGAATCAAAGTGCAGACTGTATGAAGATATATATAAATCAGTAGATGAATGTATCTCTTGGCGTTAGCTGGGGATGATTTATTATTGGTTTCTGTCACAGACTTTGGCTTTGCCAGTCAGTGTACCCCGAGGCATTCCCTGCTGAAAACCTTCTGTGGCTCTGCTGCATACACCGCCCCAGAGATCCTCATGAGGAAGAAATACAATGGAGAGCAAGCAGATCTCTGGAGCCTGTGAGTACTGTGGAGGGCAGGGCGGAGGGGGCAAACTGAAGTACCACAGGCATACTGGAGAGGGCACCTGACCTCCGGGACCTATAAGTACCATCAATGGTCTGGGAAGCACACGCTGACCTCTGGGACCTATGAGTACCCATGGACAATCTGGGAAGGACACACTGACCTCTGGGTCCTGTGTACCAAGGACAGACCGGAGAGGGCACACTGACCTCTGGGACCTATGAGTACCACAGACAGTCTAGGGACATCACAATGACCCCTGGGTCCTGAATACCATAGACAGACTGGAGAGGGCACACCGACCTCTGGGACCTATAAGTACCATCAATAGTCTGGAAAGGATACACTGACCTCTGGGTCCTGAGTACCACAATCTGGGGACAGCACACTGACATCTGGGTCCTGAGTACCAAGGACAGACTGAAGAGGGCACATTGACCTCTGGAACCATTGAGTACCATGGACAGTCTGGGGATAGCACACTGACCTCTGGGTCCTGAGTACCATAGACAGACTGGAGAGGACATACTGACATCTGAGTACCATGGACAGACTGGAGAAGGCATACTGACCTCTGGGATCCATGAGTACCACAGACAGTCTGGGGACATCACACTGACCTCTGGGTCCTGAGTACCATAGACAGACTGGAGAGGGCACACTGACTTCTGAGTACCATGGACAGTCTGGGGATATCACACTGACCTCAGGGACCTATGAGTACCACAGACAGTCTGGGGACATCACACTGACCTCTGGGTCCTGAGTACCACAGACAGTCTGGGGACATCACACTGACCTCTGGGTCCTGAGTACCATAGTCAGACTGGAGAGGACATACTGACATCTGAGTACCATGGACAGACTGGAGAAGGCATACTGACCTCTGGGATCCATGAGTACCACAGACAGTCTGGGGACATCACACTGACCTCTGGGTCCTGAGTACCATAGTCAGACTGGAGAGGACATACTGACATCTGAGTACCATGGACAGACTGGAGAAGGCATACTGACCTCTGGGATCCATGAGTACCACAGACAGTCTGGGGACATCACACTGACCTCTGGGTCCTGAGTACCATAGTCAGACTGGAGAGGACATACTGACATCTGAGTACCACAGACAGTCTGGGGACATCACACTGACCTCAGGGACCTATGAGTACCACAGACAGTCTGGGGACATCACACTGACCTGTGGGTCCTGAGTACCAAGGACAGACTGAAGAGGGCACATTGACCTCTGGAACCATTGAGTACCATGGACAGTCTGGGGATATCACACTGACCTCTGGGACCTATGAGCACCACAGACAGTCTGGGGACATCACACTGACCTGTGGGTCCTGAGTACCAAGGACAGACTGAAGAGGGCACATTGACCTCTGGAACCATTGAGTACCATGGACAGTCTGGGGATATCACACTGACCTCAGGGACCTATGAGTACCACAGACAGTCTGGGGACATCACACTGACCTGTGGGTCCTGAGTACCACCGACAGACTGGAGAGGGCACATTGACCTCTGGAACCATTGAGTACCATGGACAGTCTGGGGATATCACACTGACCTCAGGGACCTATGAGTACCACAGACAGTCTGGGGACATCACACTGACCTGTGGGTCCTGAGTACCACCGACAGACTGGAGAGGGCACACTGATGTCTGAGTACCATGGACAGACTGGAGAAGGCATACTGACCTCTGGGATCCATGAGTACCACAGACAGTCTGGGGACATCACACTGACCTCTGGGACCTATGAGTACCATGAACAGTCTGGATAGGGCATAACAACGTTACTTTCTAACATTACTTTGTTGTTCCTTGCCCAGAGGGTCCTCAGTTTCTGATGAGTGAAAAACAAATGACAGCCAAAAAAAAGACAAAACAGGCCCATCCAGTCTGGCCTGCTGATATTCTTCCACGTTGTCTTAAAGACGGTTTTTAATCTGACTTGTGACTCATGTTTTCTCAAGGTGTATATATTGAAACGTTGGGCTCCATGGTGGGAAGATGTGCTATAAATTGTCATAAGCATTAAGCACTCATATGCAACCCTACACCAGCTCCTCCACCCATCATGTCTTCTACCTAAGCCTTCAGCCCTTTCCCTGGTACTGCCCCCAGCAGATCAGTCCCCAGCATGGCCGCCGTCACCTTCACAGGTGGGCCACGTCAGACTCTACTATCTGCCTCTTTAAGCCTTACAAATCCAACAAGAAACCCATGTGCTAGCACCGAGCTTTCTAACAATCCAGAGAGTCACCAAAACCAGTAAGTCCTGCAGCCTCCTGCTGCTCATTGAAGACACTGCACACCCAGCTTTCCCAGACTCCCAGTGCATTCACTTCACCACTGTTAGGGCACAGTGACCTCCGGAGCCTGTGGGTGCCATGGGCGGTCCTGGGGGCACACATTGATATCTCTGCGTCCGAGGTGACACACTGACCCCTCAGAGCCCAACAGTAGCATGTAACGTCTTGGGGGGGTGGGGTGCACTGTAATGCCAGGGCGCGGTCTCGTCTGATCCTGTTGACTCTCTCTCCTTGTGCAGGGGAGTCATTCTGTACGCCATGGTGACTGGAAAGCTTCCCTTCAAAGAAAGACAGCCCTGCAAGATGCTGCGTATGATTAAACGTGGACTGACCTTCCGCTGCGCTGTCTCGCAAGGTGAAAGACCGAGTGTGGGGCTCTGTACACAGCTGTGCACAGCTGGATGTGTATCGCCATGCCTGGCAGTACGACAAAGGGTGTGCAGAGCAGCACTGTCGTTACCTTGACTGTGGCACTAAGAGATGGAATAATTGACCCACACCCCCCCTCTCTTTTTAACCTCTTGGTGACCCGGGTCCCCACTAGCGCGAGTTCCCCGAGCGCAGCACCATTACCTGTGAGTGCCAGCTGAGCGTCTGCAGCTGTGCTTAGATACCGAGATGTGCACCCAGCTGGAATTACAATTCCTTCCCCCCCCCCCCCCCCCCCCCACTGATAGGTGCTGGGAGATGCTGAGCCTGCTAACTCAGACCCGGTGGGCTCTTAGGTCCAATGGTCACCCAGGAGTGTGGTTTAACCACGAGTGCATGACCGGCGAGAGAACGCACAAAGGTCAGGGCTGCTGGGCTTCAGGACCATCGACTTTGTTATGTTAGACGAGGACCTGGGGGAGGGCTCCGGGGAGATCTTCGTGAAGCGGAACCACAGTGAGCTAAACGTATGGGACTAGAGCAGGAGCAGGAAATCTCTCTCAGGAAAGTGAGGGAAAGCAGGAGGAAATGGAGAGCAGTACGTTTTTCAAAGCTGGTGATGGAAACGACAAAGGATCAGCATTGAAAAGGTAGAAGGGACTTCAGGAAAAGAGAGAGCCCAGGGAAGGAATATCTGGAAAAAGTCCAGAGAAGCAGGGAAGGTATTCAGAAGGACACAAAGGGGGGGGGGTGAGAGGGAGAAGAGACAGCTAAGGCAGTAAAGTGAGCTGTCGAGATTTATTATTTTTTCCAGATTCAGGAGCCCCCATGAGAGAGTCCTCGGGAAATGACAAAGCCATGGGGATAGGAGGCAGTGTCCTAGTGTGGACTGGGTACTGGTTAAAAGGCTGGAAGAGAGAGCAGGAGTAAAAGGTCAGTTTTCCCAAACGGAGAGAGGTCGTTAGTGGAGTACCGTGTGGATCAGTACCGGGACCGGTGCTACTTAGCATATTCACAAACCATCAGGGATAGGGAATGACAAGTGAGGGGGGACCCGGTTTGCAGATGACCCAAAGTTGTTCAAAGTCGATAAAAGAGCAGCGGATTACGAGGTAGTGCAGAGGGACCTTGTGAGACAGGAGGATCGGGCGTCCGAATGACAGACGAAACCGAATGCGGAAAAAGTGGAAAAGGAAGCGGGGAGGGGAAAAAAGAACAGCAACTGCGGGAAGAGACTGCTTGAGTCCTGCAACTGAGAGCCACTACCCAGAAAAACGACAGCACGCCGAAATCCTCAGCTCAGTCTGCCCTGGTGCTTATAAAAGCAAATCGCAGGTTAGGGATTATTTAGAAAGGAGAATAACATATAATGCGCCTCTGTATGCTGCGTCCACAGCTTCAGTACTGAGGGTCAATAAGATAATCTGCAACTAGAAAGGGGTCTTAAGAATGATAAAGGGGCTGGAACAGCTTCCATGTGATGTGCAAGCGCTCTTCAGCTTGCAGAAGAGACAGCTGAGTAGAGATATGATAGAGGTTTAGAAAATCATGAATAGGGTGCAACAGGTCAATAGGGACCGGTTATTTACCCTGTCAGACAACACTAGGACTAGGGGACTCTCCATAACGCAGGGAGCAGATTTTTAAACAAATCATGCAAAGAATAATTTCACTCAATGCACAATCAAGCAGTGAAATTTGTTGCTGGAGGATGTGTTCAAGGCATCTAGAATGGACAAAACTACTTACCTGATAATTTCGTTTTCCTTAGTGTAGACAGATGGGCTCAGGAGCAGTGGGTTTATACTCCCCCTGCCAGCAGATGGAGACAGAGCAAGCTGACGTCACAGTATACATAACCCTGCAGTGACCCCAGCCTGCCTGTATTCTCTTCCAAAGCAACTGTGGACAGACTGGCAAAAAAACAGGATTAAAAACAGGCAACCAAAACTGCACTCACCCAACCATAAACAGTGAACTCACATAAGATTCTAGGTAGCCCAATCTAGGGAGTGGATGAACAGTTACCAGTAATCCCTTGGGATCCAGAGCCCCACGGGAGGACTATTAACACACTCATGCGGCAGCCGAGGGTGGGAAGCTGTGTCCATCTGTTTACATTAAGGAAAGCGAAATTATCAGGTAAGTACTTGGAGGAGAAGTCCATTACCTGCTATTAATTAAGTTGACTTAGAAAATAGCCACTGCTATTACTAGCAAAGGTAACATGGAATAGACTTAGTTTTTGGGTACTTGCCAGGTTCTTATGGCCTGGATTGGCCACTGTTGGAAACAGGATGCTGGGCTTGATGGACCCTTGCTCTGACCCAGTATGGCAATTTCTTATGTTCTTATTTCCTAGCATGTAGAGTGTTGGACTCAGGACCAGTTGGATGTACCAATGGTATTCTTGAACAGGGTGGGAGGCTGCCCACAGTCCAGTCAACACCACACGTACAAAGGCTGCATCCTCACAGGCCTGCACATCCAGACAATAAAACCTGGAAAAGGTATGTGAGGAGGACGACGTCGCAACTCAGCAAATACTGACGGGAGACAACAGAGTAACCTCCGCCCATGGCACTACCTGAGCCCTAGTGGAATGAGCCCAAACCTGAGTAGGCAACGGCGTTCCAGCACCCACATATGTGGCTGGGAACACCTCCTGATGTTACGATGCTGCTTGCGGGCCTAGCCACAAGCAGCCTCTCACCTCTGCCACCGCTGTCTCTTCTGCAGCCTGGAGGCCACCGCTGACGCTGCTGGAATCGCAGCCCAAGCACCACCACCTGACATTCTCGGCGGGCAGAGCCACCACGGTTGTCACCTGGAGGCCGCAGCCTATGCTGCCAAACGCGGCCTGAGCCCTGCCGCTTGTTCCCGCAGCTCAGAGCCGCCACCGCCGTGTCTCCTCGCAGCAGGAAGCCACCACTGGCCTGCTCCTTCTTTGCAGCATGGAGCTGCCAATGTCAGAGCCTAGTTTTGCGGCCTAGTGCCCTCTCCAACCTGATCTTCGTGGCATGGACGCAGACGCTGTCCCAGGTCCTGGCCTTCCTCTAGGCCCCGCGGCCCTGCCTGATGACAACTCCAGGCTGTCTTCTCTTCAGCCCTATAAAAGGGCTTGTCAGTCCCTTGTTGCCTTCGCAAGGAGCCAGTCCGCTCCTGCATTCTTCGTCTGTTCCAGCTCATGGGTCCAGGAGGCTTCTGAGGTCCATCGCTTCTTCAAGGTCCTTTGTTCTTCGTGGGGCGCTCCCTTGTCTTGTTCGTGGGTCCCTGGTCTCTCGTCGGATCCTGTGTTCTCTCCAGATGTTCCTGTCTCCAGATGTTCCTGATGTCCCATGTTCCAGTCCTGATCCCGATGTCCTCAAGTTTCTTATTTGTTCATCCTTCCTGGCATGCCACTGTCGTGGTCCATGACCAGCCCATGGGGGGCTGTGTAGGGCGCTTCGTGACACAAGGCCTACCTTCTCCTCTGCAGCGCAAGTCTCCAGAACATATAGCCGCCAGGAACACTATCTTCAAGGTCAACAACCGCCAGGAAAAACCTACGCAGCAGTCAGAACTTAGGACCCTGCCAAGAAATCCAGCACCAAGTTAAGACTCCACAAGGGAACCAGCAACCTAAAGGGCCTAAGATGCTTCACTCTCTTCAAAAAATGGACCACATCAGGATGAGACAACAAGGAATTACCAATCACCGGGCCCCTAAAATAGGCATGAGTCACTACTTCTACCTTCAAGGAACTGAGGGCCAAGCTTTTATTCAACCCATCCTGCAAAACATCCAGAATAAGCGGGATCTTAACTGAGCGAAGATGAACACCGTGCTCCTCGCAACCAGGCCGCAAACACTCTCCAAACCCGCACTAGGCTAAGGAAGTGGAGAACTTCTGAGTGCGGAATAAAATGGCAATCACCGCAGAAGAATATTCCCTGCTTCAATAGACGAGTCCTCTCAAGGGCAAAACTGTAAGACAGAACAGAGTCGGATCCTCGTGAAGAACTGGTCCCCTGCTGCAACAGATCAATTTGTGGTGGAAGACAAAGGGGCATCTCCACCAGGAGCCTTCACAGATCTGCACACCACGAACGCCCGGTCCAGCTGGAGCCACTAAGAGCACCAGCCTTCTGTGGCCTTCAATCTTGTGAGAAATTATCCTGCCCAACAAGGGCCATGGGAGGAAAGGCATAAAGCAACTTCTTCCAGCCAGACCTGAACGAGAGCATCTATGCTGAAAGACCACAGATCTCTCCTGTGACTGAAGAATCGAAGAACCTTCACATTGCTAGAAGTTGCCATCAGGTCTAGAAATGGAAAGCCCCATCGATCCACTATCAGCTGAAATGCCTAGGATGACAACACTCATTCTCCTGGATTCAGACTCTCCCTGTTGAAAAAGTCTGCTCTTACTTTGTCTTTTCCTGCAATTTGAGAGGCTGAGATCATCCGCAGATGACCTTCTGCCCATTCCATAAGCTGGTCTATTTCCTGCAACACTTGCAGACTCTTGGTGCCTCCCTGACAATTGATGTAGGCCACTGTCATCATGTTGTCCAAAATCACATGGACTGCCTGACCCTGCAGCCTGTGATTGAACTGCAAGCATGCCAGCCCAACTGCCTGGGCTTCCAGGCGATTGATGCTCCAGTGAGACTCTTTAGCATTCCAATGACCTTGGGCCACCAGCTCCTGACAGAGAGCTTCCCAAACTTGGAGACTGTCAACTGTCATGAGCACCAACCAGGTCAGGGAGGACAAAGAAACACCTTTTCTCAAATGAGCCACCTGCAACCGCCAGTGGAGGCAAGAACAGATATCCATCGGCAAGTGGAACCAAACCAAATAGTCCTGAGACTGTGGGTTCCATCGAGACAGTAGAGAGCACTGAAGAGGACGCATATGCTCCCTCGCCCATGGCACAACTTTCAGGGTTGCTGCCATCAAGCTGAGCACCTGAGATAGGACCACACCATCGGGAGTATGGTGTGCATCAACTGACACCTGAGACATAAATTTATGAATCCGTACTTCCAGCAGGAAAACTTTGTCCTGCCCCATGTCGAACTGAACCCCCATATACTCCAATTAAAGAGATGGTTGAAGACTGCTCTTGGCCAGGTTCACTACCCGACCGAGCTCCTGCAATAAGGAGATTACCTTGTGTGTTACCAGGCGGCTTTCTTCCTGAGACCTGGCTCGAATCAGTCAATCGTTCAAGTATGGGTACACCAGGATCCCTTCTCTTCTCAAGGCCACTGCTAAGACCATCTTAACCTTGGAACATGTTCTTGGGGCGATGGCCAGACCAAAGGGCAGTGCCATAAACTGATCATGGTGCCCCAACACCGCAAAACATAGAAAACACTGGTGCTCCAAATGGATGGGAATATGCAGGTAGGCCTCGGACAGATCTAGGGAGGTCAGACATTCCCCTAACTGCACCGACATTATCACAGAGCATAAGGTTTCCATGCGAAAATGAGTCACCTTCAAATGACGGATGACTCTTTTAAGATCCAGGATGGGATGAAAGGAGCCCTCCTTCACAACAAAATAAATGGAATATTTCTTGAGATGTGGGCACCAGAACCACAGCTATCAGCTTGAGTAGCCTTTGAAGCATGAACTCCACTTCCTGCTTCTTCTGCGGGGAGTGGCACAGGGACTCCATAAAAATGTCCCGAGGAATGCTGCAAAATTCCAGCACATATCCTTCTCATATTACCTCCAGGACCCATTGATCCGACGTGATCTTGATCCACCTCTGATAAAACAGAGAGAGGCATCCTCCTATCTCTTGTTCCCGAAGATGAATCAGCAACCCTTCATTGGGAAGGTAAGCAAGCTTAGGGGTGCAGGGAGCTGTCTGCCACAGGACACTTCCAGTTCACCTCCCACTTCATGTCACGATCCTACGCTCAGGAAAAAGACAGTGAGTTCTCAGAAACAGACTTTTATTTATTTAATTTGGCAGAATTTAGAATTCAGAAATTAACAACTATTCCTATCTCTAACATCCTGGCCACTAAGCACCAATTTACCCTTAAAAAGTTCTGTACTATGGGTGGTTTCAAACATGCCATAAACCTTAGCCTACTTAATATATTAATACTTATAGCTAACTTACTTACCCCCCTGGTCCCAACTTCAGGTGATATTCCTCTGTTCTCCACTGAAGCAGCTCTGGATAGAGGTCTGGAGAATATGGACAGGGGAGAAGGCTTGCTTCCTGGGCTTGATACTGGCAGAGCTGGCAGGTGATCTGGGAAGGAGACTTGCTTCTTGTTCTGGTACTTGCTGAGCTTTCTGGGGCTTGCTCTCGACTCTCACCATCTTAGACTCCGTGTCACTTTCTAAACCTGAGCAAGGCATCTCCTCTCTCTGGTCTCCTGCCCCAGTCTCCTGGCCACACCTAGTCTTCTCTATCCTCAATAGCAGGGGTGTTGATTTGCTTAGAGCTCCCCTTTCACTCTTCAGATTCCTTTTCTTTCAGGAGTCCCTCTCTGGTTTCAGGGTCACTTTTTTTTCCTTATTTCCCCCCATCATACTTTGCAGCTGATATATATGCATAAGCTTATGCATAATCACGTGGTGGGTGTAACATAGAAACATCAAAACATAGAAATGACAGAAGAAGACCAAACGGCCCATCCAGTCTGCCCAGCAAGCTACGCACTTTATCCATTTTTTTCCCCCTTTTTTTTCTCTCCCACATGTTACTATTGGCTTCCAGTACCCTCCAGCCCTAATTCCCCTCCACCCCACCACCAATTTAGAGAGCAGCTTTGAATCTGCATCCAAGTGACATCCAGCTCAATTAGGGGTAGCAACCACTGTAACAAGCAGGCCACACCCTTACCCCATACTCTTACCCACCCCTGTTTTTATTTTTGGAGATAGCAGCCCTCCATCCTTCCGCTCCGTGAAGGTGGAACACCAACTACTGGCCACTGGCATCCCGCTCCGTGAATGCCTCTGTGGCTACTGCCGCTCCGTGCAGTGTTTTGCTGCCTCCTCTTTATTCACGCCCTCTAGACTTGATGGATCCACAGTTTTTATCCCATGCCCCTTTGAAGTCGTTCACAGTTTTAGACTCACCACTTCCTCCGGAAGGGCATTCCAGGCATCCACCACCCTTTCCGTGAAGAAATACTTCCTGACATTGGTTCTTAGTCTTCCTCCCTGGAGCCTCAGCTCGTGACCTCTGGTTCTGCTGATTTTTTTCCGACGGAAAAGGTTTGTCGTTGTCTTTGGATCATTAAAGTTTTTCAAGTATCTGAAAGCCTGAATCATATCACCCCTGCTCCTCCTTTCCTCCAGGGAGTACATATTTAGATTGTTCAATCTCTCCTCGTATGTCATCCTATGAAGACCCTCCACCTTCCTGGTCGCCCTTCTCTGTACTGCTTCCATCTTGTCCTTGTCTCTTTGTAGATACGGTCTCCAGAACTGAACACAGTACTCCAGGTGAGGTCTCACCAAGGACCTGTACAAGGGGATAATCACTTCCCTTTTCTTACTCGATATTCCTCTCTCTATGCAGCCCAGCATTCTTCTGGCTTTTGCTGGGCTGCATAGAGAGAGGTCCTTACCACATTGCAGGTCTTTCCACCCCTTCCCATTTCTTTGGGGGCGGTGGGTCCTGCCATGTCTTGGACCAAGGCTGTATGCTAGAGTGTTTTCTCAGTCTCAAACTGCCCCCTTCTTCCAAGGGTGGAGGTCCTTATGACCTCTGGACTTGCCTTGGTCAGTCTGCGACTGCAGCTTAGGAGCTTAACTGCTGCATTGTCCCTCTGTCTTCTTTTATATTTACACAGAAACATACAAACAGGCAGATCTTGATAACGTATCCTTCAGAGTAAAGTTCTCATCTGGGCAAGGTCTCTTCTTTTTCCACTGAGACAGAGTCTTGGCCTGTCAGTACACTGGTCTGCATATTTCATGGCTATTATGATTCATATTTGGTGCTTTCATGGGATATCACCCTACAGGAAGCTCAGGCAAGTCCGCTACCTGAGCCCACTCCTCTCTTGGGCTGTCTGGGATTAAAGAACTGAGACCTACTGAAAGGCTGAGTCTTCTGAAAAGTTGACCCTCTGTAGGGACAAAAACACTTGGAACCTCAGAGCCAACCCCTCATACCAAAAGGTGCTGAAATTGCTTCTTATCCTCCGGCAAGCGAGGAAGCAGAGATTCGCCCACTTACTGGTCATTTTCTCCAGCTTGCTTCCAAATAAGAGTGAGCCCTTAAAGGGCATCTTTGTAATATTAGCTTTGGCTGCTGCATCAGCAGACCAATGTTGCAACCAAAGTTGATGCCTGGCTGCTATCACTGAAGCCACTCCTCCGGCCGAGGTCTGGACCAAATTGCAGCTGGCGTCTGCCAAAAAGACAGCAGTGGGCTCCATAACAGCTATGGAATTCCCTCCAGAATCATCAGCCTCCTGAGAGAGAAGCAGACAATATCTCGCCACAAGGCACAACAGGAAGCAATCTGTAAAGTCATCGCCACTGCCTCAAAGGCTTACTTAAGGATAGCCTCAATCCTTCTATCATGCACATCCTTCAAGGCTGCTCCTCCCTCTATGGGGATAGTCATCCACTTAGACACAGCACATACCAGGGCATCCACGTTGGGAAAACGCAAATGCTCTCTCACACAGCCGGCTCCAGGGGGTAACAATCCTTCCAATGTTCGACCCCCTTTAAAAATGGCCTCTGGGGCATCCCATTCCAGATCAATCAATTCCTGAATGGCAACCATCACTGGGAAAAACAAGAGGCTTTACGTAAGGAAATCGAAATAGGATTCTTCCTCAGCTCTGACAAGGCATCCAAACCAGGAACACCCAGACGTCTCAAGGTCTGGGAAATCAGGGCTGGCAGTTCATCTCTATGAAAGATCTGCAACGTTGATCGATACGGTTCCAGTCCCGGAGGAATTTCCCCCTCCTCCAGGGAATCAGGAACAACCTCATCATCAGTGCCATTCGGGTTCCTGTTGGGGAGTACTTGCAGGGAGCTGAGGCGAGCCCCGGTGCTTAAGCATAGAAGTGAAAGAGGGAGGAGCCACCGGCTGAGCTTCCAGCCTGATAAGAATGGATGAAGTGGAGGACTGTGCTGGAAGAAAGGCTTGTAAGCCTTGAAAATATTCCACCCGAGAAAAGGGCAGCTGGATCCATACCAAGCCCAGAAGGAACTGGAGCTGATCCCACAGAACTGCCCTCACCAGCAAAGGAGCCAGTCAAGGGAGAACTAAGACCTGGCACCCCCCCCCCCCCCCCAGTCAAGGTCGTAACCAATCCATCATCAGCCATGTTTAGCAAAATCTGAGGAAGACAACTCTCCCTGAGCGTTGGAACAGCGCTGACACAAGTTAGAAGACAGGTCAGGCTGAGGATCCCTAATATGACAGCAACACAAAGAGGAAGGCATTTAGGCTTCTTGTTGCCATGAAGGCGATAAACTTGTGTCTAAACGGCTCATGTTCAAAAAGTTATGCACACAAAATGTAAGCGCCGCAGAAGGAAGCACGACAAGGTGCATGCACGGCTTGTGCGCCAAGCTAAAGTGGGCGAACAGTTCAAACCTGGGGTGCATAAAGGTGCAGCCAAAACTGAGCACACAACGCGAGCCAGAGCCGACGCACTGTGCGCACCCTCGGCCTGTAGAAGAAGAGTGCGCGAAAAACGCCACCACAGCCCATCCCGAGGCCTGCAAGGAAAAAG
>NW_021820451.1:0-30531 GCF_901001135.1 Rhinatrema bivittatum
TTCACCCTAAAGTTCCCATGTAAATGTTTGATTAAGAAATCAGATGAAATTTATATTTTCTTTACTCCTGACCATTTAAAAAAATTTTTAGAACAGAAAAAACTAACTACCTCATCTCCTTTGCCATAGGTTTAAAAAAGAAATAAATTATGCAATTAGTATTGTTTGTATATGTAAAATTTATATTTCCTGATATGCTCCCCAATTTCTGATATCATGCAATCTCTCATTTGTTGTTGTTTGAAATGGAATTGAGTGGTAACAATAAGACAAATTTTTGTTAAGATTGTTTCTCTTTTCCTTGTGAGGAGTTTAAATTTATTGTAAAACCACTGTTTTTGGGATTTCTTATAAATTTATGTTATGTGATTTATTGGAAAAATTTATAAATAAATAATTAAAAAAAATAAAAAAAAAGAACATGAAAACTGGGCATGGCTTAACTACGACGAAAAATTCAGGGATAAATTGGAGGAAAATCAGTATATGACATTGGGCACCCAGGATGTCAGCTTATGGATGCAACAGATGACATGAAAACCCACGGACCAAGGAATGTGCCCACGAAGCTCCAGAAGATCATCACCCAACAGGTTTTCCATAAGGCAGTCACAGTCGCAGGACAACACATGTTGGCAATATAACAGAACAAAATGCACGTTCCAAGATTGTAAATTCAAGCACGTGTGTTCAGCATGTGCAGCGCAACATCCATTAACCAGATGCCCCAAGAAAACGACAGCGGGAAGTAAAGCTAAAGCAAATTGAGAAGACACATTTTAAACGAGCATACTCACCCATTAACTCAGAAAAGATGTAGCCATGGCTGGAACATTACCCGAACCGCCAAAAAGCAGGGAAGTTAACAAAAGGTTTTTGTGACGGATTCATTATCCCGATCCAAGGACACATAAAGAATACAAAGAACAGCAATGCACAATCGGCAACATGTGGACCTCGTCCAAGAAAAAGTGGAGAACGAAGTGGCACTCGGGAGAATGGCGGACCCATTCCATGAACAACCATTCGAGAACATGTGCCTCTCACCATTGGCAGTTATTACCAAAAAGGGAAAAGGAAAATATCGCTCATTCACAAAATCTATCATACCCCCCGGGAGCATCAGTGAATGATATGCTACCGGAAGAAGAATGCACTGTCCAATATACATCATTCGATTTGGCTATGACACTGCTCAGAACATGTGGAGAGGGTGCAATGATGGAGAAAACTGATATTGAATCAGCTTTCAGACTTCTTCCAGTGCATCCAGACAGTTTTCCTTTACTGGGTTTCACATTCAAGGAAAAATTCTTCTTTGATAAATGTATGCCAATGGGATGTTCCATCTCGTGTGCGTACTTCGAACTCTTCAGTTCTTTCCTACATTGGGTTACAACACAGAAGACAAATTCGGAAAATATATACATTACCTGGACGACTTCTTATTCGTCAGTCCAAAAAGCATGAACACATGCGACAACTTGCTGAAAGAATTCCAGACAATCGCGAAGAAATTCAGAGTACCATTGGCACACGAGAAAACGTAAGGTCCGACAACAAGCTTATCATTCCTGGGCATCGAGCTGGACTCCACCAGAATGGTAGCAAAACTCCTGGAGGAAAAAGTGGAAAACCTGCGCATATCCATACAACAAACAATGTCAGTAAAGAAAATAACCCTGTGGATGGCGCAATCCATGCTGGGAACATTGAACTTTGCATGTAGGGTCATCCCCATGGGACGGGCATTTATGCGAAGATTGGCAGTGGCAACAGTAGTTATATGACGTCCACACCATTTCCTGAGAGTATCGAAAGAAATACATGAAGATCTAAAGATATGGAACGAATTCCTCAAGGACTTCAATGGAGTATCCGTCTTACAGGAGGCACTGCTTTCCAACAGAGACTTGAACATCCACACAAATGCATCGGGAGGCTGGGGTTTCGGTGCTATCTGTCAACAGGCGTGGTGTGTGGAGCCATGGCCAGCGGAGTGGATGGATTAGTGGACTCACAAAGAACATAACATTTTTGGAGCTATTTCCCACACTAGTTACTCTGATACTATGGAGCAACAGGCTTAGGAATAAGCAGGTCATTTTCCTGTGCAACAATAAAGCAGTTGTGCAGGTAGTGAACTCACAATCAGCTAAGTGCCCAAGAGTGGTCAATCTTCTCAGAGAGGTAGTGCTGGCAGCATTACAAAATAAAATAACACTATATGTTATGGAGTGTCAATTTAGTGGACCCTTGGGCCGACCTGCAGGAGACTGGGAAAGATGTTCAATGTCTCTAGTATGTGGCAGGCCGGGAGGCAGATGTTCAGGCAGGACGTAGAGGTGCTCTTCACCCTGGAAGCTGGTACTCCCCTGGGAGGAGCCTGTAGGAGCCCAGCCACTGGGACTTAGGCGGCTTCACCTTTGGAAGCCAAAGCCCCCCTCTGGGAGGAGCCACTGGGACTTAGGCGGGTTGTTGATCAGGACTGAGAACTGGAACCAGACTAGAACAGTAGACAGGTACTGTAATAGGACTCGGATGCTGGAACCAGGCAGGAACTGTAGCAAGACTCGGGTACTGGAACCAGGCAGGAACTGTAGCAAGACTTGGGTACTGGAACCAGGCAGGATCTGTAGCAGGCAAGCAGGAACCAAGCAGGTACTGTAGCAGGTAAGCAGGAACGGAGCGAGTACCAAGGCAGCTCACTCCGGGGCACGATGCAACAGGGAACCAGGAGGTAAACCCGTTGCAAGGCAAAGACTGGGTGTCTGCAGCCGGCTTATCAAGGCCGCGGCGTCTGACTTCAGGAACTGGGCTGAGTCACCACTGGCGGGAAACAGCCTAGAAAAGCGCCCAAGTGACACACGCACACGCCTAGCAGCAGGACGTCTATGGGAAGCCTCCTGGCAGCGCAGCCCCCGCGGGGATGCCACCAAACAAGCCACAAACCAGGCCTCCAGAAGCGGGAACATGTCCAGGAGCATGGAGGTAAGGGTCTGGTTGTGGCGTTCGCAGCCAGAACTGCAACAGTACCTCCCCTATGCCCCCTCTTAGCCGGTCTGGGTTTTCTTGGGTGGTCCAGATGGAACTGCCGTAATAAGTCCTTGTCGAGGATGTTACGGGCTGGTTCCCAAAAATTATCCTCAGGTCCGCAACCCTCCCAGGCAAGCAAGTACTCCCAGCATCATTGATGGAACCGGACATCCAAGATCTCACGTACTTGAGACATAACTTCATCCGGTACTGAAGGATCTGATGGTTCAAGAGCCCGGGAGTGGTATCTGGATAAAACAAGAGGCTTCAGCAATGACACATGGAGCACGTCATCTATGCACATGGAGGAGGGTAGGCATAATCGGTATGAGACTGCTCCCACTCGTTCGGCGACTCAAAAAGGCCCACAGAATCTCAGAGCTAGTCTTCGAGACGGAATTCGTAGCTGTAGATTTTTAGTACTAAGCCAGACTCGGTCCCTGGGAGGAAGATAGGTGCCGGCTGACGATGCTTATCCGCCCATTTCTTGGCGGACAGGGGGGCTTTACGGATCTTTCTCTGGATAGAAGACCATAAAGAAAGAAGCTGGCGGGCTGAAAGTTGCACTGCCGGGAGTGCACTAGGTTCAGGCGAAGGCAAGGGTGGTCGAAGTTGCTTCCCATAGACAACGAGGAAAGGCGAACTTCCAGTAGCAACATGCGTGTGATTATTATACGAGAACTCTGCCCACAGGAGTAGCTTGACCCAATTATCTTGTCATTCATTCACGAACAAACGGAGAAAGGTCTTTAAGGTTCGGTTAGTCCGTTCCGTTTGCCCATTACTCTGAGGATGGAACACAGACGAAAGGCTAAGTTGCACACTGAAGCATTTGCAAAGTGCTTTCCAATATCGAGCAGTAAACTGTGGTCCTCGATCGGAGACTATATACTGTGGAAGACCGTGAAGTCTAAAGATATGCTGAGCGAAGAGGTTGGCTAGGTCAGGTGCAGAAGACAACTTTGGCAAGGGGACAAAGTGCGCCATCTTGGAAAATCGGTCTACGGTCACCCAAATGACCAAATTACCTCCAGAGACGGGAAGGTCCACGACAAAATCGGTGGAGATGTGTCCAAGGCTCCACCGGAACGGGTAATGGTTACAACAGGCCCCTGGGCCTCCCGATGAGCGGTTTTTGAACGACGCAGGTAAGGCAAGAGCCCACAAAGGCTTGGATGTCCTGTCTCACCGTCGGCCACCAGTAGAATCAGTTCAACAAGTCTAAGGTCTCTTTACAGCCAGCATGGCCCCAGTGAGGGAGTCATGGGCCCAAGTGAGAACTGCTCTCCGGGAGTGATGTGGAACGACGGTCTTCCCTTGGGAGGACACCAAGGTTGCTGTAAGGCTCACTTTCACAGGATCCAGAATGAACTGGGGAGTGTCAGGAGTCTCTTCGACCTCAAAGGAGTGCGAGAGCACGTTGGCTCGAACATTCTTAGAGTCGGGTCAGTAGCATAGAGTAAAGTCAAACCGACTTGTGTTCAGGCGTTGGGCTTGCTTCAAGAATGCTAAGTTCTTGTGGTCGGTGTAAATCGTAACCAAATGGTTGGCTCCCTCCAACCACTGTCTCCATTCCTCCAGGGCAAGTTTCACGGCTAGCATCTCTTTATCACCAACACAGTAGTTGCTCTCTGCCGGTGAGAATTTCTTCGAGAAATATGAAGGGTAACAATTGTCCAGAATCAGAGTACTGGCTCAGCACGGCCCCCACGGCCACATTGGAGGCATAGACTTCCACCACAAAGGGCCGGCTGGGGTCCGGATGATGAAGGCAGGTGTCTAACAAGAATGCTTCCTTGAGGGCCTCGAAGAATTGGCAGGCGGGAACAGGCCAATCCACCGCGTTGGCCCCCTTTCGGGTGAGGTCAGTCAACGGGGCCACAATATGGGAATAATTAGGGATAAAGTGACGGTAGAAATTGGAAAAGCCGAGGAAGCGTTGCAACGCTTAAAGGCCCCTCAGCCGGGGCCAATTCTTAATTGCCGCCACTTTCTCAGGATCCATTTGAAAGCCTGTTGCGGAGATTATGTAGCCCAGGAACGGCAGGGATGTCTTCTCGAAACTACATTTTACAAGTTTTGCATACAGACCATGCTCCCTAAGTATTTGGAGCACTTGACGGACATGCTGACGATGTGAAGGCAGGTCCTGGGAGTAGACTAGCACATCGTTGAGGTAGACGATTATGCAGGTGTTCAGAAGGTCCTGTAACACCTCATTCATAAGGTGCTGGAACACCGCCGGGGCATTACATAAGCCAAAAGGCATCACGAGATACTCGTAATGACCGTCTCTGGTATTAAAAGTGGTTTTCCACTTGTCTCCAGGACGAATTCTGATTAAGTTGTAAGCACCTCGTAAGTCCAACTTTGTGAAAATCTTTGCTCCCTGGAGCCTATCGAGGAGCTCCAGGATTAGCGGGAGCGGGTAATGATCCCGATTGGTAATGGAATTTAGGCCTCGATAGTCTATAAATGGACTCAGCAAGTCGTCCTTCTTGCTGACAAAGAAGAAGTCTGCCCCTGCAGGTGACTTGGACGGGCGAATAAACTCCTTAGCCAGATTCTCTGAAATATACTCGGACATGGCCCGGGTTTCAGGTAATGATAAGGGATACACCCTTGCTCAGGGGGGCATAGTTCCAGGTAACAGTCATACAGACGATGCTGTGGAAGGATCTCCGCCTTGGTCTTGGAAAAAACGTCCGTGAAATCCTCATAAGGTGCAGGAGGACCTAGGGAAGAGTGCATCAACGGGAGTGTGGGAGCCCTAGGCACTTTTATTCAGTTAGCGTATCCCACTGAATCGTGGGCAAGTGCTTCTGTAACCACGGCAACCCTAGCACCACAGGGTGGACAGCCTTATCCAACACTAGGAAGGCTATCTCCTCTGAATTGATCGCCCCAGTGCGGACCGTAATGGGTGCCATGGACATCAGGACAGGTCCTGGAAGGAGCATCCCCTGGATGGAGGTAATTCATAACGGGACCTCCCGTCTATGCATAGGAATTCGCAACTGGGAGACTAAGTCCTGCAGGATGAAATTACCTCTGGCTCCAGAATCCAGGAACTCAGTCGTCTCAATGGACTCTCCAGGGTATTCCATGGTAACAGGTACGGTACACTGGCACAGCCTAGGAGGAGCTCCTCCTGACCTCCTAGGCTTTGGCGTTTTCCGCACGCTCCTGACAGCGTGCCAAGAAGTGGCCCTTCTGGCCACAATACAAACACAACTTCAACGAATGGCGATGTTGCCTCTCTTCAGCAGAGACCGGAGCCCGTCCCAGCTGCATGGGTTCGCAGGTGGGAGCATCTGGATGAGAAGTCTTAGGAGACAACGCGGGTCTCGCCGACACAGAAGCAGGACTGTGGCGAGAGGAGTGCTGCTCCTTGGCCCATTGTTGTAGGCGGCGGTCAATGTGAGCAGCCATCTCTATCAAGGCATTGAGGTCCTCCAGCAGATCTCGGGCAGCAATCTCATCCTTTATGCGTCCGGCGAGGCCCTCCAAGAAGATGGCCTTAAGACTACCATCCTGCCAACCTACTTCTTGGGCTAAAGTCCGGAATTCCATAGCATAATCTGCCAAGGAGTGAGCCCCCTGACGGAGTTGCAGCAGATCAGATGTAGCCGTAGCTACTCGGGCGGGCTCATCAAAGGCCTGTCGAAAGTTCGAGAAAACTGTTGTAGGTTCGTTAGCGAAGGATCATTGTTTTTCCAAAGGGGAGAAGCCCATATTAAGGCTTTCCCATCAAGCAGGGACAGGATATACGCCACTTTCACTGCATCTGAGGGGAACTGCCGAGGCAGCAGAGAGAACCATACGAAAGCCGCGGCAGGTCCTTAAATCTCCAGCGTAGCGGGAGGGTGCCGGTAGCTGAGTCACAGAAGAGCTGTGTCCCTCAGGGACCCCGCCAGCAGGAGGCAAGGACTCCAGGTGAGAGGTTGAGAAAGCAGCAAGGAAGGCTGTCTAGCAAAGCCGTGGAGGCAACAAAATGAGAATTAGAAGCCAAAATGTCCAAATTTTTTTGATTCTTTCTCCAATAAAGAATCAAAAACATTTGGACATTTTGGCTTCTAATTCTCATTTTGTTGCCTCCAGGTGAGAGGACAGCCGTTCCACCGTGGCAACCAGAGTATCAATGCAGCTCTGGTGTTGCAGCATCTGCCGGGCCATCCCGGGCAGGTCCGAGGGAGCAGGCACATCCGCCAAGTCCATGGCCTTGCAATCTGTTATGGAGTCTCAATTTAGTGGACCCTTGGGCCGACCTGCAGAGACTGGGAAAGATGTTCAATGTCTCTAGTATGTGGCAGGCCGGGAGGCAGATGTTCAGGCAGGACGTAGAGGTGCTCTTCACCCTGGAAGCTGGCACTCCCCCGGGAGGAGCCCAGCCGCTGGGACTTAGGCGGGTTGTTGATCAGGACTGAGAACTGGAACCAGACTAGAACAGTAGACAGGTACTGTAACAGGACTCAGATACTGGAACCAGGCAGGAACTGTAGCAAGACTCGGGTACTGGAACCAGGCAGGATCTGTAGCAAGACTCGGGTACTGGAACCAAGCAGGTACTGTAGCAGGTAAGCAGGAACGGAGCGAGTACCAAGGCAGCTCACTCCGGGGGCACGACGCAACAGGGAACCAGGAGGTAAACCCATTGCAAGGCAAAGACTGGGTGTCCGCGGCCGGCTTATCAAGGCCATGGCGTCTGACGTCAGGAACTGGGCGGAGTCATCACTGGCGGGAAACGGCCTAGAAAAGTGCCCAAGTGACGTGCGCATGCGCCTAGCAGCAAGGCGTCTATGGGAAGCCTCCCGGCGGCGCGGCCCCTGCGGGGATGCCACCAAACAGGCCGCAAACCAGGCCTCCAGAAGTGGGAACAGGTTTAGGAGCATGGAGGTAAGGGTATGGTCGCGGCGCTCGCAGCCAGAACTGCAACACTGCGAGCTAGGCATGTTCCTGGGACAAGCAATGGTACAGCGGATGTCCTGTCTCACGCTAAATAGCATTTGTTTTTCAAACATGTACCAACAGCAGAAGAAACAGGGACAGTCATGCCAGCACACTTATGGGGAATTGGTCCGAAACCACCATGGATCTATTGAGCAGATCCGTCGCACCATCCACATGGAAGTTATATTGCAGAGGATATGATTACGTCACTACCTTCCTGAGAGAGAACGGAAGGAGACAAGGATCGGTCAGTGATAATTTGATCATCAAATTTGTCGCCACAGCAAAAGAAAATGGTATATCAAGGAATGCTGTATTAACACACCTGGCCGGACTGTCATTCTTCTTTAAGGCTAGGGGCTGGGAGGACCCAACTAAGTCCTTCATTGTGAAGAAAATGATGACAGGATGGGCGAAGAAAGTCGGTCAGACCAGCGACAGAAGACATCCCATCACACATAACATATTGCAATCTCTCTGGACAATCTTATCATCTATATGTTCATTGGATTTTGAATGGGAACTATTTCATCTGGCATTTTTACTGGCATTCTTCGGAGCAATGCGGGTGAGCGAACTGACAGCAGCCAACAAAGACGACTCCGTTCAGAGCGGGTTACTTCGGAAGAATGTGATATTGACAGCACACACTAACCATCACAATTAATAATCAAAAATGGATCAAGAAGGAAGAGGAGCCACACTGTTATTAAAACGGGTGGCAGAATGTGATACTTGTCCAATAAACAACGCAAGGAAGTATCTGCAGCTGAGACCAGAAAAAGGAGTACAACTATTGATACACACGGATGGCACACCGCTCACCAGATACCAATTTGTAGCAGCCTTAAAAGCGGCAATTCATAAAATGAATCTGGACACCAAAAAATTCACAACACATTCATTTAGAATTGTGGCGGCAACAAGCGCAGTGCAAGCCGGGCTACAAATGTCCACAATAAAGAGAATCGGACGGTGGCATTCCAACGCTGTTAACACATATGTCCGCTTGGACAAGGTAACCACGGATAACCATAAGTCTTGATTGTATTTTACAGATCAGCGAGGTACACAGCACGCAGCCTGGATCATGGGACACTCTTATGTTCGTTGGGCTGCTAGAGAGCAAAGGAAAGAACGTACTGGCAGCATTTAGGACTGGCACCACAGGGATGGATCATATCATCAATGGGTAAACCAGGTATGCGATGGGAACAGTTATTGCCCCTACTACGGCGCCTCAGGTATTCGAGGGCTGCTGCTAAGGCAATTGTAATACATCTGGGGGGCAATGATCTGTGCTCTTCAACTTGCAAGCAACTAATAAAAGCAGCAAAAAGTGACCTCGCCAAGATTGTTGAATTATACCCAAAAACCGCAATATTCTGGTCAGAAATCATCCCACATATTAAGTGGAAAGATACTAAGTTATGGAATGGGGATAGAAAGAAAGTCAATAGACAAATTGGATGATGGATACAAGGGAGAGGTGGCAAACATATCAGACACCAGTGGGCCGAGGTTGAGTGCCCAGGCCTGTTCAGGCAGGATGGAGTACACCTGTCTGATATAGGCTATGACATTTTTAATAATGCAATACAAGAGGCCATTGAGACATAGCATAACAGATGCAGAATACAAGGACCGCAGCTTATGATTTAATTGGGGGGACACGAGGCAAGGGTCCACCCTACCTTGTACTTTGGCGGTAACCCAGGCCGGTTTGGGCATATGGCAAGTGGTGCCGGTGGCATCACAACAGCTGGGTAGCCGATTAACGCTGGGAGAAGTGCAAAAGGTGACGGCGTGGAAGGCGCCGATGGGTGGGGCCCCCCTTGCTCGAGGACAAGGCGGGGGGTAATGGATTAATGCTGCTTTGCTTGGTCCCTATGACGAATAGCAATGGACACATCTTACTGGCCCGGGTACCCATGAAGGTTTAGGATATGATGTGTAAATAAAAGCTGCGGCCTTATTCTGCCAACATCTGTGTCTGAGTGGTTATAAGATACAAAAGGAATATGTTGGATATAAGGTATGACAAAAGGATAAGGTTTAGTCGACGGACAAGTGAGTCAGAGTGGCGACTGCTAGTGTTAAAGTCCTTCTTTTTGAAATGTTCATTTCATCTAATGGTTGTTCCCCAATCAATTTTTCTTCTCTAACTGGAAGATAATAATTCTATTTAACACAGGTAATATATCAGGTGATAAATTTAACACCTTAACAAGATCATTTTTAAACATATCATGAGGGGATATAATTTCCACAAACAGAAAATTAAGAACACGTAGATTAGAATATTTTCCAGAGTTCTCTATATTTTCAATTTTCTTAATGTTCACCACTTCTACTCTCAGTATTTCCTGCTGCATTGTTCAACCTTTGCAATTCTTGCTTCTAATTGTCCCATATTCCTGTCCTGTGAAACAATTTTACACTCAATGTTCTGAATCCATAATTTGAATCTAATGTAATCTTAGTTAAATTTACAATTGCAGACTCCAAACCTTTCAAAGCACTCCACAAAGAGTCCATAGTAATGACCGTTGGTTTCACCATAAGAGGGAAAACTTCCAGCCATTTCCTGTTCATCTCCTCACCCGTTGCTCCCAGGTTCCCCAATTCTACATTCAAGTTTTCTTCATCAATGCTGGTAACTGAATCACCTGAAGACAAATCTCTCACTGGCCTGAACTTCAGCCGGTTCCCAGCTCTTGTTGTTTCCACCATGATGGGTTTGCATGGGATTCCAAGCGTCAGCTCGGCCTTCCTTTGTTAAGTTAACCGCAGTACTTCCTCCACTTCAGGAGTAATCATGGGAGGAGAAGGGGTTTTCAGTGCACTGGGACTCAATGACATGTCAGTGGCAAACACAATCAGCACCTGCTCCATGCCAACTGCGACTGCGGCCCCCTCCACCGACACTGAATTCACTGGGATGGTGAAAAAAGACTCTATCCTGGGTTGTGTCTGCTCGGGTAAGGGTGAAGATGTTGTTGCTTCCCTTACCCTTGCTTTCCTTTTAGTGTGCGGCATATCTCGTAGAGGTAATAAGTTTAGAGGAAACACAGAGAAGAGCCTTCCAACCGTTCATCTCACATGGCGGCCATTTTCTCTCCGCCTCAGTGGCTTCACCTTCTGAGCTGTTCCTTGCCTCCCTGCCTGTCTACCCATCCTGCCTGCTCTCAGACAGATCTCTGGCTCTGACTTTGGCTTTCCTGACATCAACTCTGTTTGAACTCTGCCGGACAATGACCACTGCCTGCCTCCTCATCTACGATTGAACTCTGCCTGCCACTAACCACTGTCTGCTTCTCATCTGCCTGACTCTGACCAACTTGATTGCTGCCTGTCCTGATCACTGCCTGACTCTGACTCCACCTGGATTCAGCCAACCCCGGACCATGGCTTGTGACTTGACTATTGATCTTCACCTCACCATCAGAGACCTGTGCCTGCCAGCTCTTGCACCCAGGGGCTCAACCTAAGGGGAACAAGGGCTGGAAGAAATGAAGCTCCAATTGGGCATAGCCACAGCCAGCTCTGCCAGTCAATAGTGGGGACCTGCAAGGCTTCCCCCTGCAGGTTATGCCAACTCCACCTCAGAATAAGGATCCACGTCCTCAACAAATATTTTTAACTAAATTAAAATAATTATCAAAAAATTTGTGAAAATCCCATCATATGCCAAACCTCCTTTCCCAATGTAGATTGAGAAGACTAGAGTCTTTCCCATACTTATTGTATATATTTCAATTCTTGTTCAGAATTCATGTCACTTATGTGTTAAGAAAACAGAAGGAGGAACCTTTTGAGAGTACTAGGATGGGCATTTCCTCAAATATTTTATTTAAGTTAGGAGGGGAGATCAACAACCAATAATCATGCTAAACTATAACCTCTCCTACAATAGAAAAACACACTGCAGTGAAGACTGTCAACACTGTATTACTCATCACTATATATAACATTATTAAAAAAGTTATAACCATGTAATATATCATGTGTTTAATGAATCAATATTTCATGTGACAGTAATCAGAAAAAGTTCCAAGAAGGACTTACTAATTAGTGTTCAGTTTCAATTTGAAAGGTTGCAGTAAAATACTTAAAGAAGAAAACCATAACACTGAACAAATAAAAAGTTACAAAACTTAATTCCCAAGACAATTCTGTCAGCTTTAAGAAGCAATTTCCATTTTTATTTAATTAACAAGAAAAATTGCTCTGGTTATTAACGTCTCCCAAAGGTAAAGCACCACTGAGAGAGAAACAACTAGATAATTAAGTTCTAACCTAAAGTTTTTCAAGAAGTTTGAAATGGAAAAAAGTTATTTGTAGTAAGCTATATCCATAAGGCACGAAGTAATTAAAGAAAATGGTAGAAGGTTGTTAGAATAAAGATGGAGTTTGTTAGATTATGATGGTTTAATGGGACACAGTCAGCATGGCTATACATAAGGAAGTCTTGCCTCACCAATCTGCTACTTTTTTTTTTGATGGGGTTAATAAACATAGAAAATGGTGAGCTGGTGGGTGTAGTGTATTTGGATATTCAGTAGTGGCAGCAGCAGCAGAGGCATTATGATGCCCCAAGTGGGTGCTCATCTGCCTGCCTTTTCTGCTGGCCTTGTGTGAGGGTGTGAGAGATGCATGGTGTGTGGTTGGTGTTGTATTTGAGGAGTATATGTGGGGCATACTGAGGTGTCTGAGTATGGGGATGTGTGTGGGAATGGATGTGGGAGGGCTATGTGAGGGGAGATGTAGGAATATGGATATGGGTAGGACTAAGTGTGTAGAGGGGTGTATTGGTATGGGTGTCGGATGTCTGGGTGTAAGGTGTGTGGTGAGGGCTATGTATGTGTGTGATGATTTTATAGGTGTAAAGAAGTGGGGGAATGTGTGGTGGGTCATTTCTGCAGTGGAGTGTGTGTGTTTATGCTTGAGAGACTTTGGAAATGTCATGGAGTTAGTTTTTTTTTTTTCAATTCTTTATTTATGAATTTAAGTTTACAACCAAACCATTCATATTTTGTATTCAATTTGCATTGAATTCTTAGGAATTAGGAACACATGGTAAGTTCACTCTCAAATTAACATAACATTTATCCAACATAAAATCAAATTACTCTGTCTCCTGATTCCATGTTACTAAACAAGATAGGGGAGCCTATAGAGCAAATTTTCAACATAATATTAATTATTTCAGAAATAGACAGAATTAATACAGATTATTCATTTGAAACATCCCCAACATTTGGATCAGGAGTTTCTCCCCCCCCCCCCCCCCTCCTCGCTGGTTTCTGTGCTCTTCCAAAAATCTCTCCAAATCATTGGAGAATGAATTGTACCATTCACATACATAATGCACTTACTGGGGAATCTTATAAATATATGAATACCATATGTTCTGGCAACATTAGCTAAACCAATAAACTTTTTTTCTCTTAAGTTGGGTTTCTTTCGCCACGTCTGGGTAAACCCATATCTTCTGACCCAGATAAAGAGAGGATCTGTTTTGCATAAAATTTTAACACTTTGTCCCTTTCCAAGGACTGGGCAAATTTAACCATTAATGTCCCTCTTTTCTCAATCTGGGCAGTGTATGAGGTTTCTAACAATTCTGTTACGTTCAAAGTTATCTCTTGTGGAGGCTCTTCTATATTTATTTTGAATTTTTCTCATTCAAGAAATAAGGATTCATAATTAAGGGAAGATTGTCAGATGTAATTGACAAAATTTTTCTAAAATAATTCTTAAGTTGTTCCTTTGGGGATGTCATTCTGCATTTAGGAAAATTAACGAATCTTAAATTATAATATCGAACTAAATTTTCCAAATTTTCCATTTTTTTTGTTAAAATATTTTCTCCCTTTATTATAGATGTTTGAACTTCTTTCATTATGTTTAATTCTTCTTTTACCTTCACTAGGGATACTTCGTTACTTGTCACCAAAGGATTTATATTTAACAACGTGGACTGCATATCTTTCATATTGGTATTTAAAATCACTATATTATTCTGCAGCGATACTATCGCTGACCACAACATCTCTAAAGAAACATGTTTAGGAACCCAGTTTTGGCATTAGAAGTAGAGGGAACTTCTAATACATTTGAAAGATCTTGTCCAAAAGCCACCCAGTGAGGGGAACTGACATACTTCCTCCAGATACCAAAACTTGACCACCGATGTTTTCATTCTTTCACATCACCATTTGAGTTGGAGGGTCTCGTCCTTCCTTTTCTTCCGGCCTTGCTATTCCCTCACCCTCATCCTCCTCAAATGGGTTGAACCCATTAGACGCAGTCCGTACTGTGGGCGAACCTAGGACTCTGGTGGTTGCAATAGACATTGGTGGTGCGGGTGTGGTTGGGATTTTCATTTTGTATGCGGCATAGTTCTTTACATAAATAATAATAACAAACTAGAAGTCTCTACTCACTCTTCTGTCAAATTCAACAAAATTCCAGGTTTTGGAGAAGAGGGGAAGATTTCAGTCCAGAGCCAAGAATCCGTGGCAGCCTTCCAGCCTTCGCCGGCCTAAGCCGGACCAAGCTGTGCGCCCCTTACGGAGCGCGCGGCTTAGGCAGCGCGCCAACGGCGGCTGCGCGCCGTCTGCCACTTCCTTTGTAGTAGCAGATGCCCTGCACTGATGTCTCATTGGCCTCGTTGTGAGTCCGTTCAGGCCGCTCCACTCTAACCCAGGTGAAGCGAATCCCTTTGTTGTTCTGGGACTTCCACGGGTGTTAAAGGGTCTCAAAGTGTGGCGACAGGGCCTGGATGCCCCTCTCTCCTCGACCACCGGCTCCCAGGTAACAGCCGTCTGCCACTTCCTTTGTAGTAACAGACGCCCTGCACTGCCGTCACTAGTTGGCCTCGTTGTGAATCCGTTCAGGCCGCTCCACTCTAACCCAGGTGAAGCGAATCCCTTTGTTGTTCCGGGACTTCCATGGGTGTTAAAGGGGTCTCAAAGTGTGGTGACAGGGCCTGGATGCCCCTCTCTCCTCGACCACCGGCTCCCGATGGAGTTAGTTTTAAAGGCACCTTTTTGGCAGCTTTGGCAGCTGTTTTGCTTATTTTTCCCTCTCTCTGGGCTGGATTTTAAAAGGGTTACGCTCGCCGGGCCTATTTTAAAAAGGCCTGGCGACGCGCGTAAAGCCCCGGGACACGTGTAAGTCTCGGGGCTTTACAAAAGGGGCGGTCTGGGGGCAGGGTGTGGGCAGGGTGGGTCCAAGGCAGAGCGGGGGCGGGGCCAGAGGTCTCTGACATAATGGCCGTTGCCGCTGTGTCGGAGGATCACGTGCCGGTGGGCTACCGGTGCGCACAACTTGCGCCTGCCCAGAGGCAGGCACAAAAGGTAAGAAAAGAGTCAGGGGGTTAGAGTAGGGCTGGGGGGGAAAGGTTAGGGGAAGGGGTGGGAAGGTTAGGTTAGAAGGAACGGAGGAAGGTGGCGTGGCTCGGCGCATGAAAAGTGCACAATTGTGCACCCTATTGTGTGCGCTGACCCCGGATTTTATAACATGCGCGCACGTGCACGCGCATGTTATAAAATCAGGCGTACAGGTGCGCACGCTGGGTATCGCTCGCACATGTAGGCCGCGCACTTCTTTTCAAATCTACCCCTCTGTGTACCTATATTGCTCTGGGACAAGCTGCTGGAAAAATGCTGACTTTGGGAAGGGAGCACTCTACTTTCTACAGCCTATTACTGTTTCCTATAGAAAGAACTTAGGCTTATTAGGAAACTTGATTCTCAAAAAATACTAACTCTTTATTCACTGTTTTCAAACTCATCTGAGATGTTTCCATTTTTTTTTCCCAAAAGCCAGATTTGGTGACTTTTTATTTCTTTTTTGGAGAATTATTTTACCTATGGACAGATGGTCAGACAATCAGACATGGATCCTTTTTACATATTACTATATTTCCAACATTGCTTATGCTGGAAAGCCTAATAAGTAAGGAAAGCATGCAGAGGCATAGCTTCAGGAATGCTCCTAACCCAGATTTTTAGAAAAGATGTACATGAGTGTGGGGATAAGAAGAATGGGTAATTGAGGGCAGTATATCTGGCATGTGTTGGGGATATCTCTGTGTAGGCAGTGGAGGTATATGTTTGGGGATGTGGGCTTTGTATGTGGGAGGTATAAAGCCCTGTATAGCGTGTTTGTTGGAAGCAGATTTGGCTGTGAGGGGTAGGTGGAGATTGTATATGTGTAGATGTCATGAAGTGACGTTGTGTGTAAATTAAATGTGTGAGTGAGGTGTACGTGTGCATGCATGAAGCTGGGTGTATGCTGTATGTATGCATGTGCGTGTGTGCGATGTGTGATTGAGAAGCTGAGTCATATTTTGTGGGGAGGTGTAGGCACGGAGGGAGCAGATGTGTGTTGTGTATGCGTCCTTGGAGATGTGGGTTTGTGGGGTGGCGGTATGAGTGATGGGTACATGTGAGAGTGTATAGGACTGTGCGTGAGAGATGTTGGGTGTATGAGGGTTTTGGGTGTGGTGAGTGTGTGTGTGAGGGCATGTTAGGGATAGTGTGTGTATGTGGGGTTTGTGTGTGTGATGTGTGGATGAAGTTTTGTAAAGGTGTATGCAAGCTTGTAGAAAGGGTATAGGAGGGTGGGGGATATTGGATGGTGTTTCTATGGGATGTGGATATGTACTTTGAAAGTGCTTTTCGAGCCACCTTGGCCAGATTTCTTTTATAATTCTTTCCAGCAATCCTTATGTTGGAACGCATAAAAATAATGATACAAAACAATTAACCACAGGCAAAAAAACTGCCAAACAAATATTTACAAAAATCTCTCACTTATGCTTGTTTTGTTTTCTTTCTGCCTGACTCTATTTTGTTTCTTTATCTCCTGCCTTTCTCCATGAACTGTTCACAAATCCCATAAACACTTCCTAATGACAACCTCTTCATTAGTACCTGGGATAAGTTGGATCACAGCATCTGTCAAACATTTGCCATAAAGGCAAAAGTTAATAAAACTCTTTTCAAACCACATTTAAATCAAGAAGCTTGTGAGGGAATAGGTTGCACATTTAGATGGCCAAGAAGTAAAGAGGTTCTCAGGAAGGACAAGGCCATAACAGAAAAAGCAAATGAATTATTTGCTTCAGTCTTTATTGAGATGTTGGGGAGATACCCACATGATGATGGAGATTCAGAGGAAATGAAACAAATCACTGTGAAAATGGAAATTTTATTAAAGAAAAATGACAAACTGGATTAGATGTTATTCTGAAAGAACTCTGAAGGAACCCAAAAATGAAATTTCAGATCTGTTAGTTAAAATTTGTAACCTATCATTAAAATAATTCATTGTACCTGAAGGCTGGAGGGTGGCCAATGTAACGCCAGTATTTAAAAAGGGCTCCAGGGGTGATCCAGGAAACTATAGACCAGTGAGCCTGACTTCAGTGCTGGGAAAAATCATGGAAACTATTCTAAAGATGAAAATCACAGAGCATATAGATTTATCCAAGGGAAGTCTTGCCTCACAAATCTGCTTCATTTTTTGAAGGGGTTAATAAACATGTGGATAAAGGTGAACCAGTAGATGTAGTGCATTTGGATTTTCAGAAGGTGTTTGACAAAATCCCTCATGAAAGACTTATAAGAAAACTAAAAAGTCATTGGATAGGAGGCAATGTCCTTTCATGGATTACAAACTGGTTAAAAGACAGGAAACAGAGAGTAGGATTAAATGGTCAATTTTCTCAGTGGAAAAGGTAAACAGTGGAGTGCCCCAGGGATCTGTACTGAAGCATATTTATAAATGAATTGGAAAGGATACGATGAGTGAGGTAATCAAATTTGTAGATGATACACAATTATTCAGAGTAGTTAAATCATAAGTGGATTGTGATAAATTGCAGGAGGACTTTGTGTTTGATTTTGTATGACTGAGTATCCAAATGGCAGATTTAATTTAATGTGGACAAGTGCAAGGTGATGCATATAGGGAAAAATAACCCTTGCTGTAGTTATACAATGTTAGGTTCCATATTAGGAGCTACCAGCCAGGAAAAGGATTTAGGTGTCATAAATAGATAATACACTGAAATCATCAGCTCAGTGTGCTGCGCAGCAGTCAAAAAGCAAACAGAATGTTAAGAATTATTAGGAAGGAATGATGAATAAAATGGAAAATGCGTTAATGCCTCTGTATTGCTATTACTGGCATTAGTAGCAAGGGATCTACTTAATAGGGATGTGAATCGTTGTCCTCGATCGTTTAACGATCGATTTCGGCTGGGAGGGAGGGAATCGTATTGTTGCCGTTTGGGGGGGTAAAATAATCGTGAAAAACAAAAAATCGTTAAAAAATCGAAAAAAAAAACGAAAAAATCGAAAAACCGGCACATTAAAACCCCCTAAAACCCACCCCCAACCCTTTAAATTAAATCCCCCACCCCCAAATAACTTAAATAACCTGCGGGTCCAGCGGCGGTCCGGAACGGCAGCGGTCCGGACGGGCTCCTGCTCCTGCATCTTGTCGTCTTCGGCCGGCGCCATTTTCCAAAATGGCGCCGAAAAATGGCGGCGGCCAAGACGAAAAAGATTGGACGCAGGAGGTCCTTCCGGACCCCCGCTGACTTTTTGGCAAGTCTCTGTGGGGGTCAGGAGGCCCCCCACAAGCTGGCCAAAATTCCTGGAGGTCCAGCGGGGGTCAGGGAGCGATTTCCCGCGCAATCGTTTTCGTACGGAAATGGCGCCGGCAGGAGATCGACTGCAGGAGGTCGTTCAGCGAGGCGCCGGAACCCTCGCTGAACACCTCCTGCAGTCGATCTCCCTGGCCGCGCCATTTTCCGTACGGAAAATGGCGCCGGCCATACGCGTATGGCCGGCGCCATTTTCCGTACGAAACGATTCGCGGCGGGAAATCGCTCCCTGACCCCCGCTGGACCTCCAGGAACTTTTGGCCAGCTGTGGGGGGCCCTCCTGACCCCACGAGACTTGCCAAAAGTCCAGCGGGGTCCGGAAGGACCTCCTGCCGTCCAATCTTTTTCGTCTATGGCCGCCGCCATTTTTCGGTGCCATTTTGGAAAATGGCGCCGGCCGAAGACGACAAGATGCAGGAGCAGGAGCCCGTTCCGGACGCTGCCGTTTCCGGACCGCCGCTGGACCCGCAGGTTATTTAAGTTATTGGGGGGGGTTCGGGAGGTGGGGGATTTAATTTAAAGGGTCGGGGTGGGTTTTAGGGGGTTTTAGTGGCCGCTCACGATTCTAACGATTTATAACGATAAATCGTTAGAATCTGTATTGTATTGTGTTCCTAACGGTTTTAAGACGATATTAAATTATCGGACGATAATTTTAATTGTCCTAAAACGATTCACATCCCTACTACTTAATGTTGCGGCTCCGGGTCGGCCCCCGGCCGCTCTGCCTACCTCCGCGGGCTTCCGGGTCTCCTCGGCCCTCCCCGGGCCTCCGGGGCTCTTGCCGCCGCGCTCCCGGCCTTCCCGCGCGGCTCCCGGGCCTGCCCCTGCTTCTCCCACGCTGCCTCTGCACCGCCGGACCAGCCGGCGTCTCGCCGCGGCTGGCTCCGCCCCTAGGGGCACGCGCGCATCTCGGCCCGAGATTTAAAGGGCCAGGCGCGGGAAACTTGCCTTCTCCCTCCGGTGACGTCAGACGCTGCAGGGCTACTTAAGCCCTGCAGCTGCGCTCCTCCAGTGCCTTGCAACGAGGTTCCCAGGCTTGCTCCTGTCTCCAGTTGCTGCGTTCCTGCTGTCTCGTCTTCCTTTTGGTTCCTGACCCGGTTTGGCATACGTTTCTTCTTGGCTTCTGACCCCGGACTGGTAATTGGATTTCTTCTGGCTTCTGACCTCGGACCGGCTTCCGTTGACTCCCTGGCTTCCGACCCCAGACCGGCTTACGTGGATTCTCTGGCTTCCGACCCCAGACCGGCTTACGTGGATTCTCTGGCTTCCGACCCCGGGCCGGCTTACGTGGATTCTCTGGCTTCTGACCTCGGACTGGCTGACAGTGTTCCATCGGTTCCTGACTCCGGATTGGCGAGCAAAGACCCTTCAGCACTCTACCTTGGACTGCAGCTGACCAGGCCCCCGTGGGCTCTCCTAAGTCCCAGCGGCCGGGTTCCTACGGGCTCCTCCTGGGGGGACTCCGGCTTCCAGGGTGAATCTCCTAAGTCCCAGCGGCCGAACTCCTACGAGCTCCTCTCGGGGGAGGATCGGCTTCCAGGGCGAAGGTTCTCTCAACACAGTGCCAGCGCCTCCTTCACCGCCTTCCTCGCCAGAGCTCTTGGTCGCATAGAGCTCCCAGGATTCCACCTTCGGCCTGCCACTAGTCTGTCAGCTCCGCCTCCCGGTCGGGGTCGCTGCTACAAACATCTACAGCAGCTCCTCTTCTGGCTCCGATCGGCCCAAGGGTCCACGAATCCTACAGATTGCAAGGCCATGGACCCGGCGGACCTTGCCGGTCTAAAGGCCATTCCCGGCATAGCCCAAAAACTACAGCAACAGCAGTCCTGCCTGGATACGCTGATGTCAGCCGTCCAACGCCTGGCGGATCGCGTAGATGGGACCTCCGCAGCTCACTCCGCAGCATCCATATCTATGGTCAACCCGACCTCTCCTGTTCCTGTACAGATGCCTGCGCCCCCGAGGTACTCGGGGAATCCGAAGACATGCCGGGGGTTCCTCAACCACTGTTACATTCGGTTCGACCTCCTGCCTGCACAGTTCTCCTCTGACCGGGCGAAAACGACTTACATTATTTCGCTTCTGGATGGGAAACCTTTGACTTGGGCTTCCTCCCTGTGGGAGCGCCAAGATTCCCGCTTGAATAACCTGGTACAATTTGTCAAAGCATTCCGGAGGATCTTTGACGAACCGTCCCGTGCCTCCACAGCCGCCTCGGAGCTCCTCCAGCTGAAGCAGGGTAATCGTCCCCTTGAGGAATTTGCGATGGAATTCCAGACCCTGGCTACGGAACTGGCCTGGGGCGAGGACAGTTTGCATGGGATCTTCCTGGAGGGTCTGTCTTCTCGGCTCCAGGATGAACTTGCGGCAAGGGACCTTCCAGACGATTTACAAGAACTCATAGAACTCGCTGGGCGGGTGGACCGGCGTATCCAGCGCCGCTTCCGAGAGCGAAGGCCCGTCCAGGGATCCTCCGCTCGGCGATTCACCCCGCCTCAGGTCCGGTCCTCTCCCCCTGCAGCCACAGCTCCGGCTACAGAGGAACCCATGCAGTTGGGCCGTGGTCCTCTATCCTCCGAGGAACGTAGACGCCGACGTGCCCAGGGGCTGTGTCTCTACTGTGGGGGTCAGGGGCACTTTTTGGCCCGCTGTACCGAGCGTCCGGGAAACGCCCGAACCTAGAGCTCAGCGGGGAGTTGACTCTAGGCAACATTTCACCCAGCTCCCCATGTACCGTCCCGGTACGACTTTGTCTTCCGGAGGGAGGCTTTGATACCCTCGCTTTACTCGACTCTGGGTCCGGGGGGAACTTCATCCTCAGGGACCTAGTCGAACAACTACAGCTCAAGGTCCGCCCGCAAGACCCACCTGTGCGGGTTTCTTCCATTCAAGGGAGTCCACTTCCTGGTTTAATATCCACTCGCACCAGTTCTCTGAAGCTCCAGGTTGGAGCCCTCCACCAGGAGGAAATCTCGTTTCTTATTCTCGAAAAATCCATCCATCCGGTCATCCTGGGCCTACCCTGGCTTCGGAAACACTCTCCGGTAATTGATTGGGGTACCCTTCAGATTACTTCCTGGAGTCCTGCGTGCCGTCGGCATTGCCTTCCTGCACGCCCGCTGCGACCTATCGCACTCTGCACAGCTCCATTAACAGTACCTCCACAATACCATGCCTTTCAGGATGTCTTCTCAAAGGAAAAAGCAGAGCTACTCCCGGAGCACCGACCCTTTGATTGTGCAATCAACTTGCTACCAGGAACCACTCCGCCCCGTGGGAGAGTCTACCCTCTGTCTTTGCCAGAGACCCAAGCTATGTCCGCCTATATTAAGGAGAACCTGGACCGAGGTTTCATCAGACCGTCCAAATCTCCGGCCGGGTTCTTCTTTGTAGGAAAGAAAGATGGGTCCCTCCGCCCCTGTATTGATTACCGGGGCTTGAATCAAATCACCCGCCGGGACCGTTACCCGTTGCCTCTGATTCCAGAGCTCCTGGACCGCCTCCAAGGGGCCCGTGTCTTCACCAAGTTAGACCTCCGAGGTGCTTACAATCTCGTTCGTATACGCCCTGGGGATGAGTGGAAGACCGCGTTTAACACCAGAGACGGCCATTACGAGTACCTTGTTATGCCGTTTGGTCTCTGTAACGCCCCAGCGGTATTCCAAAACCTTATGAACGAGGTCCTCCGCGACTTCTTATACGCTTCAGTGATCGTATACCTGGACGACGTATTAATATACTCCCAGGATCTTAAGACACATCGAGAACACGTGCGGCAAGTCCTGCTGAAGCTGAGGGAGAACCACTTGTACGCAAAACTAGAAAAATGCCAGTTTGAGCAAGAATCATTACCCTTCCTAGGATATATTGTCTCCTCGACGGGCTTCCGAATGGATCCGGACAAGGTGAGCGCCATCAAGGGTTGGCCACAACCATCGGGACTAAAGGCGCTTCAGCGGTTCTTAGGATTCGCTAATTTCTACCGCCACTTCATTCCGCATTACTCCAGCCTGGTAGCTCCTCTGACGGCCCTCACGCGGAAGGGTGCAGATGCACGAAGCTGGCCCCCTGCTGCGACGCAGGCCTTCCAGGATCTCAAAGAGGCTTTCCTTCAAGACACTTGTCTTCGGCATCCTAACCCCCAACGCCAGTTTATAGTAGAGGTAGATGCTTCTGCTGTCGCGGTAGGGGCAGTGCTACTCCAAACCTCTCCCACTGGCAAAACCTGGCCTTGCTCATACTTCTCCCGCAAGTTTTCGCCGGCAGAAAGGAATTACGGGATTGGCGACAAAGAGCTGTTGGCCATAAAACTGGCGTTCGAGGAGTGGCGTCAGTGGTTGGAGGGAGCCCAACATCCGATCATTGTATATACCGACCATAAGAATCTGCAGTACTTGTCTCATGCTCAGAGGCTCAATCCCCGGCAGGCCCGCTGGTCCCTCTTTTTTAGTCGGTTCGACTTCTCGCTTCGCTACCGACCCGCAGCCAAGAATGTACGGGCGGATGCCCTATCCCGCACCACCGAAGTTGACGACACTACAGAGACCCCTCAGTATATTTTGGATCCAGCCAAAGTCCTACTGGCAGCCACAGACTTAGGGCCCGCGGGGAGGACGGTGGTCCCGGTTCGTTCACGGAGGAAGGTTCTCGCATGGGCACACGACTCCCTGACGGCAGGCCATCCTGGGATTTCCCGAACCCTTGAATTGCTCACTGAGTTTTACTGGTGGCCACGAGTGAGGGAGGATGTTCGGCACTATGTTCAGTCCTGTCCCACATGCGCTCAGCAAAAACCCCCACCGGGACGTCCGTGGGGCCTACTCCAGCCGCTCCCTATTCCCGCAGAACCGTGGTCCCACCTTTCCACAGACTTTGTGGTGGAGTTGCCTCGCTCTGAGGGGAAGACAGTAATTTGGGTCACTGTCGACCGCTTTTCTAAGATGGCACATTTCATCCCCTTGCCCAAGCTCCCCACGGCTCCTGAGCTGGCTGACCTATTCGTCCAGCATATTTTCCGATTACATGGGCTGCCCTCGCATATCGCGTCGGATCGCGGTCCTCAATTTACGGCCAAGTACTGGCGGGCATTATGCAAGAAGTTTGGTATACAGTTGGATTTTACCACGGCTTTTCATCCCCAGGGTAACGGCCAAGTGGAGCGGACCAACCGGACGCTGAAAACCTTCCTCCGAACTTTTGTGGATGAGCTCCAAGACAACTGGGTCTCTCTCCTTCCCTGGGCGGAATTTTCTTACAACCGCCACAAGCACTCCGCTACAAGTCAGTCTCCCTTTCAGCTAGTTTATGGGAGGATCCCAAGACCTCCACTGCCGTTACCAGTACAAGTCGCGTCCCCCGCAGCACAACTAACAGCCAACCAGCTTCATCACCTTTGGAGTGCCACGCAGGAGAAGCTCCGCAAAACTGCAGCTTGCTTCAAGGCGTATGCAGACCGGTCTCGACGACCCGCCCCGGTGTTCCTCCCCGGGACGAGGGTATGGCTAAGCACGAAGCACATTCAATTGCGGACTCCCTCCATGAGGTTAGCACCACGTTACATTGGACCTTTCCCAGTGGCAGAACGCGTAGGGGCGGTTTCGTACAGATTGCGGCTGCCCTCCTTGCTTAAGATCCATGATGTCTTCCACGTGTCCCTCCTCAAGCCGCTGGTGCTCTCTCGGTTTCGGCCAGCTCCGCCAGCGCCCTCCAATGTTTCCTCGGATCCGGATGTCACTTACACGGTAAAGGAGGTCTTGGATGTCCGGTGCCGTCGCCACCGCTGGGAGTATCTACTGTCTTGTGAGGGTTATGGTCCGGAGGAGAATTCGTGGGAGCCTTCGTCCCACATCCTGGACAAGGACCTTCTTCGCCACTTCCACCTCCAGCATCCGGCCAAGCCACGACCCCCGGGGAGGGGGCGTACGGGAGGGGGTACTGTTGCGGCTCCGGGTCGGCCCCGGCCGCTCTGCCTACCTCCGCGGGCTTCCGGGTCTCCTCGGCCCTCCCCAGGCCTCCGGGGGCTCTTGCCGCCGCGCTCCCGGCCTTCCCGCGCGGCTCCCGGGCCTGCCCCTGCTTCTGCCACGCTGCCTCTGCACCGCCGGAGCAGCCGGCATCTCGCCGCGGCTGGCTCCGCCCCCTAGGGGCACGCGCGCATCTCGGCCCGAGATTTAAAGGGCCAGGCGCGGGAAACTTGCCTTCTCCCTCCGGTGACGTCAGACGCTGCAGGGCTACTTAAGCCCTGCAGCTGCGCTCCTCCAGTGCCTTGCAACGAGGTTCCCAGGCTTGCTCCTGTCTCCAGTTGCTGCGTTCCTGCTGTCTCGTCTTCCTTTTGGTTCCTGACCCGGTTTGGCATACGTTTCTTCTTGGCTTCTGACCCCGGACTGGTAATTGGATTTCTTCTGGCTTCTGACCTCGGACCGACTTCCGTTGACTCCCTGGCTTCCGACCCCAGACCGGCTTACGTGGATTCTCTGGCTTCCAACCCCAGACCGGCTTACGTGGATTCTCTGGCTTCCGACCCCGGGCCGGCTTACGTGGATTCTCTGGCTTCTGACCTCGGACTGGCTGACAGTGTTCCATCGGTTCCTGACTCCGGATTGGCGAGCAAAGACCCTTCAGCACTCTACCTTGGACTGCAGCTGACCAGGCCCCCGTGGGCTCTCCTAAGTCCCAGCGGCCGGGTTCCTACGGGCTCCTCCTGGGGGGACTCCGGCTTCCAGGGTGAATCTCCTAAGTCCCAGCGGCCGAACTCCTACGAGCTCCTCTCGGGGGAGGATCGGCTTCCAGGGCGAAGGTTCTCTCAACACAGTGCCAGCGCCTCCTTCACCGCCTTCCTCGCCAGAGCTCTTGGTCGCATAGAGCTCCCAGGATTCCACCTTCGGCCTGCCACTAGTCTGTCAGCTCCGCCTCCCGGTCGGGGTCGCTGCTACAAACATCTACAGCAGCTCCTCTTCTGGCTCCGATCGGCCCAAGGGTCCACGAATCCTACAGCTAGAACTTCCCTAAGTTCCCACAGTACCCTGTGATGTATGCCTTCTGGCCCAATTGTCCTTTATTTTATTAGTTTTGTAATTTCCTCACAAACTATCAATTCCCTTTTTTAGGGTTTACCAAATAGCACTCTTTGTACTTTACAGTTGTTGCAGAATTCAGCTGTGCATTAACAAAGCAGCCAATACTGGTTTAATATGATCAAATTTTTTGGACCTGTTAATAATTAAACCAATATTGGCTGTCTTACATTGACTTCCCATTCATGCAAGAATTGACTACAAAACACTGACATGAGTACATAAATTAATCAGTAATATCAAGGCACCCTGGCTGGGAGCAGCTTTGTGTATCTACACTCTGTCGCGTGCTCTGCACTCCCAAAACAAAGGCTGCTGTAGATTCCATCCATTTGCCATGCACATTTAGGTGAGGTAAAGGATCAGGTCTTTTCAGTGGCCGGCCTGATTCTATGGAACAGCATGCCAGAACGTCTGAGAATGATGACTGAGACTAAAGCTTTCAAAAAGGCTTTAAAAACTTGGATGTTCCAACGGGAGCTCTTAGCTGTTAGCTGGCAGTCCTTAAATGTGTGGACTTTTATAGAAGCCAGCAGTCCTTAAATGTCTGGACTCGAAAGGAAGCCATAGGAGATGTGGTGTACTGTTAAATACCATGCATTTTTTGTTTCTTTGTTCTTAGTTTATATGAATGATTTTAATTGTGTATATGAAACTTTACAGTTATAAACCACTATGAACAATGCAAGCATGCAGTACATAAACAATGTAAAAATGAAATAAATAAATAAATAAAATAACATTAGTTTCTGAAAATTGTTTGAGGTCAAACTCACTTCCATTCCCATTTGTGGTGGTTTTTCTTTGGTCCTACTTCAAGCAATTTTGTGCTCCCTTGTCACCTCTATATATTCTCCCCTTCATCTCTTAGAATCCCATTTTTGCTTTTTCTCCTGTCAGTAACAGCCAAAAGAAAATCGTGTCCCCCTGTTTTACTGTACTTGCTATTTTTCCTTCCATTTGTTCTCCTTACTTCTTTGATATCCTGACTACTTTCTCACGTTCCTTTAGCTACTCCAGATATAGTTGCCTGTCTTCCTCTTTCCGCGACCTCTTGTAGTTTAAGAGCACTAACTTTTTTCCCTTATCTTTTCAGCCACTTTAGAAATCCACAGTGACCTCTTTTTCTCTTATCTATATTTACTTTGTTGCCCTTACAATATTTCTGGTTAGTTTTGTTCAGTGTTCTTCTTCTTTCCCTAGATCATCCCATCCAGTTAATGCCTCCTTGAGAAACTCCTCCATCTTACCAAAGTTAGTTTTTCTGAAGCTCTGGACCCTTTTCTTTGAATGAGCAGGCTCTTTCTGTGCTCTAATGCAGAACCACACTACCTTGTATTCACTGGATCCCAGGTCATCCCCCATTACGACATCAGAAATATTCTTCCCATTTGTAAGCATCAGGTCTAAGATCGTTTCTTCCTGTGTCGGCTCTCTTACCAAGTACAAGAATAGTTCTTCCTGCAATCTAGGACATTACTTCCTCTAGACGACACTGCAGCTGGGATGTTCCAACTGATATCTAGAAAATTGAAATCCAATCATCTAGCAATAGGATCTGTCTTTCATATCAATTTAGTGAATGTCTTCTATTAAATCCGTATCAATTTCTTCTGCCTGTAAAGGAGGTCTATATATCACATCAGTATAAATGGATGTTTTCTCTTTCCAGATCAACCCTCGGTGCCCCCTCCTTACCTTGTAAGTCCTGCAGTTCCCCACTGTCGTGGGCTCATGGCATAGCTGGGCATTGGGATGTCCATGTGGTCCTGGAGAATGCACTTTACATTGATAACTCTACAGAGATGAATCAGAATGCATGTCCTCTGTGGTGACTGTTCTTCAGCATCTTGACTCATTATACCTGCCTTCCTATCTTTAAAGTCAGTTTATAAAACTCCTCTCTATGCCCATGTACGTGAATACATCTTTCACAATTATCTAGTGTGTATATATGCATATTACTGTATATAGCAATTTTCTAAGAAATTATTTACTCATTTATAAATAAGCAAGTAAAATATGTGTCTTCCTTGCTAATCTGTTAGGTTTCTTTAATTTTTTCTACTAGGTTTTATAATGCAAACAGCTCTATACAGCTTTAGTACAATATTGTAAATTCTGGGACGTTTACTTGTATTGTGGAGATTTTAAGATGTCCCTTTAATTTGTTCCACAAAAAAATAGGAAAATCTGTTGCAGAACAATGTTACTTCATTTATTTTCTAATGTAGCTACATGTGGAAGACCACACTTCGAGCAAACTCTCAGTCAATGTTCCCAAATTCATTACATACAGCAAGACTTATATATATTCTAAATTATAGAGTCAGCATGATTCAGCAACACATGTTTTAGATCATAATCAGTCAACAGGTCAGCATGGCCTAAGTTCTAATTCTCACTATCTACAATTATCTACATGTATAGCACATTTTATTACTGAGAAGAAAGGATCATGCCTCATTATATCTATTTTCTACCAATTACAATTATCCTTTATCTTGTTCATGGAGTCAAAAAGTCTAACTGTACAGTTTTGAGCATGTTTGTTTACATATCTTTTATTCTTATTATAATCTAAAATAGTAGCTTCTATGTTTGTTCATAGCAAGCATAGTAAAATTCAGTCATAGTGGATAATACATTGAAATTGTCAGCTCAGTGTGGGGTGGTGATCAAAAAATCAAACAGAATGTTAGGAATTATTAGGAATGGAATGGCAAATGAAAGGATGGATGTCATGGAGAAAGTACAAAGAATGGCAACCAAAATGATAAGGGGCATGGAACGGCTGCCCTATGAGGAAAGGCTAAAGAAGTTAGGGCTGTTCAGTTTGGAGAAGAGACGACTGAGAGAGGATATGATAGAAGTCTACAAAATCATGAAAGGACTTGAACAAGTTAATGTAAATTGGTTATTTACTCTCTCAGTTAATTGAAGGACCAGGGGCATTTTATGAAGTTAGCAAGTAGCTCATGTAAAACAAATTAAAGAAAATTCTTTTTCACTCAGCACATAGTTAAGCTCTGGAATTCATTGCCAGAGGATGTGGTTACAGCAGTTAGTATAACTGGGTCTAAAAAATGTTTGGATAAGTTCCTAGAGGAAATATCCATAAACTGCTATTAATTAATAAGCAATAGTAGCTCAGGATTTATTTAATGTTTGGTTACTTGCCAGGTACTTGTGTCTTGGATTGGCCACTGTTGGAAACAGGATGCTGGGCTTGATGGACCTTGGTCTGACCCAGTATGGTATATCTTATGTTCTTATGTTTTTATATTATAAGATAAACTGAACTTTATTGGACAGAGATACAATAAAACTCTTAATCTTGTCCTTATCCTATTAGAAAGTTTGCACAGAGTAGGTACCACATTTGCTGCCCTTTCTTAATCCTACGGATTAATAGGAAATCAGAGAACTTCTTACTTTTTATAGTCATTTAATCCTGCTTATATTTAAATTTATAGGGAAATGTGTTCTTTATTTTAATTAGATAGTTCACAAGACTTGGCTCTCAAGCAGTCTTAATCAACCTTGTGCACTTAGAATTGAACTTCCCAGACAGTGTCAATGTTTTTTGGCACAGCTCCTCTCTTAAGAGGGCTTTTCTCATACAGAGGGTAAGCTTCAACTTAGCCTAGCTCCCAAACATATCTGTTCCAGGACCAAAATATCACTACTGCCATTGTCTTTATACTTGCACCTTATTATGCTCTCACCATTTACTACTAGATTAAATCCTGAGAATTGAATTGACTAACCAGTCATTTGACTATTAGGGGTGTGCATTCGGATTGACCGCATTAGTAAAACGCAACTCATATTTTTTTTTTACTTAAAAAATTGATTCGACATAAACGATCGGATTTCCCACATATCGAACATAGATATGTTCGATATGTGGGAAATCGCGATTGTTGAGCCAAAATAAAAATATAAACCCCCTCACCCTCCTTAATCCCCCCCCCCCCGACTTACCACAACTCCCTGGTGATGGAGCGAGGAGTGAGGATGCCATTTCTGCAATCCTTGGCGAGAAGCATGTGACGTCGGCGGCACGTCGAGTGACGCCGCGTCTGAGTGACGCGGCGCCACGTGATTCCCGGCAAGTTCGCGCCGGACGGCTCGTTTGGCCCAAAAAGAACTTTTGGCCAGCTTGAGGGGGTCAGGAGGCCCCCCCCAAGCTGGCCAAAAGTTCTTTTTGGGCCGAACGAGCCGTCCGGCGCGAACTCGCCGGGAATCACGTGACGCCGCGTCACTCGACGTGCCACCGACGTCACATGCTTCTCGCCAAGGATTGCAGAAATGACGTCCTCACTCCTCGCTCGATCACCAGGGAGTTGTGGTAAGTCTGGGGGGGGGATTAAGGAGGGTGAGGGGGTTTAAATTTTTTTTTTGCACATATGTACATATACCCAACTCATTGGATTTTTTTTATGTCCATATTGGCCGCAAGTGGGACCCCCTTTCGGACATAAAAAATATGAACATAAAATTTTGCTCTGCACATCCCTATTGACTATCATACTGATATTTGCTGACATACTGATATTTCCCACTCAGGGGATAAGTCGCAGTTTCTCTAACATTCTTAAAATTGCAAGCTTTAGAGTGTCTGAAATTGTTAAAAATAATGTCATTGGAACAAATTTTGATAGGTGCCAGAGCATTGTTGATGCTGCTGTCATCCATGGCCTGCAACCCTTTCTTCTTCCAGGTTTCCTTTCTGCCATAACAAACGCAGGGCCTCTGCACCGGCTCATGCATGCTCCGAGCAGG
>NW_021820452.1:0-30527 GCF_901001135.1 Rhinatrema bivittatum
TTTCACTTAAAACTTGCATTTTCACCTCAGAGATGTCCAAAATAGTTGAAAACTTGTTTCTAACATGCCTGAAGTAGGTTTTCATCATTACAGAGTGAGAAAATCACTTTTCTAAGGTTTCACTTAAAACTTGCATTTTCACCTCAGAGATGTCCAAAATAGTTGAAAACTTGTTTCTAACATGCTGAAGTAGGTTTTCATCATTACAGAGTGAGAAAATCACTTTTCTAAGGTTTCACTTAAAACTTGCATTTTCACCTCAGAGATGTCCAAAATAGTTGAAAACTTGTTTCTAACATGCCTGAAGTAGGTTTTCATCATTTCAGAGTGAGAAAATCACTTTTCTAAGGTTTCACTTAAAACTTGCATTTTCACCTCAGAGATGTCCAAAATAGTTGAAAACTTGTTTCTAACATGCCTGAAGTAGGTTTTCATCATTTCAGAGTGAGAAAATCACTTTTCTAAGGTTTCACTTAAAACTTGCATTTTCACCTCAGAGATGTCCAAAATAGTTGAAAACTTGTTTCTAACATGCTTGAAGTAGGTTTTCATCATTACAGAGTGAGAAAATCACTTTTCTAAGGTTTCACTTAAAACTTGCATTTTCACCTCAGAGATGTCCAAAATAGTTGAAAACTTGTTTCTAACATGCCTGAAGTAGGTTTTCATCATTACAGAGTGAGAAAATCACTTTTCTAAGGTTTCACTTAAAACTTGCATTTTCACCTCAGAGATGTCCAAAATAGTTGAAAACTTGTTTCTAACATGCCTGAAGTAGGTTTTCATCATTTCAGAGTGAGAAAATCACTTTTCTAAGGTTTCACTTAAAACTTGCATTTTCACCTCAGAGATGTCCAAAATAGTTGAAAACTTGTTTCTAACATGCCTGAAGTAGGTTTTCATCATTCAGAGTGAGAAAATCACTTTTCTAAGGTTTCACTTAAAACTTGCATTTTCACCTCAGAGATGTCCAAAATAGTTGAAAACTTGTTTCTAACATGCCTGAAGTAGGTTTTCATCATTCAGAGTGAGAAAATCACTTTTCTAAGGTTTCACTTAAAACTTGCATTTTCACCTCAGAGATGTCCAAAATAGTTGAAAACTTGTTTCTAACATGCCTGAAGTAGGTTTTCATCATTACAGAGTGAGAAAATCACTTTTCTAAGGTTTCACTTAAAACTTGCATTTTCACCTCAGAGATGTCCAAAATAGTTGAAAACTTGTTTCTAACATGCCTGAAGTAGGTTTTCATCATTTCAGAGTGAGAAAAATCACTTTTCTAAGGTTTCACTTAAAACTTGCATTTTCACCTCAGAGATGTCCAAAATAGTTGAAAACTTGTTTCTAACATGCCTGAAGTAGGTTTTCATCATTACAGAGTGAGAAAATCACTTTTCTAAGGTTTCACTTAAAACTTGCATTTTCACCTCAGAGATGTCCAAAATAGTTGAAAACTTGTTTCTAACATGCCTGAAGTAGGTTTTCATCATTTCAGAGTGAGAAAATCACTTTTCTAAGGTTTCACTTAAAACTTGCATTTTCACCTCAGAGATGTCCAAAATAGTTGAAAACTTGTTTCTAACATGCCTGAAGTAGGTTTTCATCATTTCAGAGTGAGAAAATCACTTTTCTAAGGTTTCACTTAAAACTTGCATTTTCACCTCAGAGATGTCCAAAATAGTTGAAAACTTGTTTCTAACATGCCTGAAGTAGGTTTTCATCATTTCAGAGTGAGAAAATCACTTTTCTAAGGTTTCACTTAAAACTTGCATTTTCACCACAGAGATGTCCAAAATAGTTGAAAACTTGTTTCTAACATGCCTGAAGTAGGTTTTCATCATTTCAGAGTGAGAAAATCACTTTTCTAAGGTTTCACTTAAAACTTGCATTTTCACCTCAGAGATGTCCAAAATAGTTGAAAACTTGTTTCTAACATGCCTGAAGTAGGTTTTCATCATTTACAGAGTGAGAAAATCACTTTTCTAAGGTTTCACTTAAAACTTGCATTTTCACCTCAGAGATGTCCAAAATAGTTGAAAACTTGTTTCTAACATGCCTGAAGTAGGTTTTCATCATTTCAGAGTGAGAAAATCACTTTTCTAAGGTTTCACTTAAAACTTGCATTTTCACCTCAGAGATGTCCAAAATAGTTGAAAACTTGTTTCTAACATGCCTGAAGTAGGTTTTCATCATTTCAGAGTGAGAAAATCACTTTTCTAAGGTTTCACTTAAAACTTGCATTTTCACCTCAGAGATGTCCAAAATAGTTGAAAACTTGTTTCTAACATGCCTGAAGTAGGTTTTCATCATTACAGAGTGAGAAAATCACTTTTCTAAGGTTTCACTTAAAACTTGCATTTTCACCTCAGAGATGTCCAAAATAGTTGAAAACTTGTTTCTAACATGCCTGAAGTAGGTTTTCATCATTTCAGAGTGAGAAAATCACTTTTCTAAGGTTTCACTTAAAACTTGCATTTTCACCTCAGAGATGTCCAAAATAGTTGAAAACTTGTTTCTAACATGCCTGAAGTAGGTTTTCATCATTACAGAGTGAGAAAATCACTTTTCTAAGGTTTCACTTAAAACTTGCATTTTCACCTCAGAGATGTCCAAAATAGTTGAAAACTTGTTTCTAACATGCCTGAAGTAGGTTTTCATCATTACAGAGTGAGAAAATCACTTTTCTAAGGTTTCACTTAAAACTTGCATTTTCACCTCAGAGATGTCCAAAATAGTTGAAAACTTGTTTCTAACATGCCTGAAGTAGGTTTTCATCATTTCAGAGTGAGAAAATCACTTTTCTAAGGTTTCACTTAAAACTTGCATTTTCACCTCAGAGATGTCCAAAATAGTTGAAAACTTGTTTCTAACATGCCTGAAGTAGGTTTTCATCATTTCAGAGTGAGAAAATCACTTTTCTAAGGTTTCACTTAAAACTTGCATTTTCACCTCAGAGATGTCCAAAATAGTTGAAAACTTGTTTCTAACATGCCTGAAGTAGGATTTTCATCATTTACAGAGTGAGAAAATCACTTTTCTAAGGTTTCACTTAAAACTTGCATTTTCACCACAGAGATGTCCAAAATAGTTGAAAACTTGTTTCTAACATGCCTGAAGTAGGTTTTCATCATTTCAGAGTGAGAAAATCACTTTTCTAAGGTTTCACTTAAAACTTGCATTTTCACCTCAGAGATGTCCAAAATAGTTGAAAACTTGTTTCTAACATGCCTGAAGTAGGTTTTCATCATTTCAGAGTGAGAAAATCACTTTTCTAAGGTTTCACTTAAAACTTGCATTTTCACCTCAGAGATGTCCAAAATAGTTGAAAACTTGTTTCTAACATGCCTGAAGTAGGATTTCATCATTTGAGAGTGAGAAATTCACTTTTCTTAGGTTTCACTTAAAACTTGCATTTTCACCACAGAGATGTCCAAAATAGTTGAAAACTTGTTTCTAACATGCCTGAAGTAGGTTTTCATCATTTCAGAGTGAGAAAATCACTTTTCTAAGGTTTCACTTAAAACTTGCATTTTCACCTCAGAGATGTCCAAAATAGTTGAAAACTTGTTTCTAACATGCCTGAAGTAGGATTTCATCATTTCAGAGTGAGAAATTCACTTTTCTTAGGTTTCACTTAAAACATGCATTTTCACCTCAGAGATGTCCAAAATAGTTGAAAACTTGTTTCTAACATGCCTGAAGTAGGTTTTCATCATTTCAGAGTGAGAAAATCACTTTTCTAAGGTTTCACTTAAAACTTGCATTTTCACCTCAGAGATGTCCAAAATAGTTGAAAACTTGTTTCTAACATGCTTCAAGTAGGTTTTCATCATTACAGAGTGAGAAAATCACTTTTCTAAGGTTTCACTTAAAACTTGCATTTTCACCTCAGAGATCTCCAAAATAGTTGAAAACTTGTTTCTAACATGCCTGAAGTAGGTTTTCATCATTTCAGAGTGAGAAAATCACTTTTCTAAGGTTTCACTTAAAACTTGCATTTTCACCACAGAGATGTCCAAAATAGTTGAAAACTTGTTTCTAACATGCTTGAAGTAGGTTTTCATCATTACAGAGTGAGAAAATCACTTTTCTAAGGTTTCACTTAAACCTTGCATTTTCACCTCAGAGATGTGCAAAATAGTTGAAAACTTGTTTCTAACATGCCTGAAGTAGGTTTTCATCATTACAGAGTGAGAAAATCACTTTTCTAAGGTTTCACTTAAAACTTGCATTTTCACCTCAGAGATGACCAAAATAGTTGAAAACTTGTTTCTAACATGCCTGAAGTAGGTTTTCATCACTTCAGAGTGAGAAAATCACTTTTCTAAGGTTTCACTTAAAACTTGCATTTTCACCTCAGAGATGTCCAAAATAGTTGAAAACTTGTTTCTAACATGCCTGAAGTACTTTTCATCATTTCAGAGTGAGAAAATCACTTTTCTAAGGTTTCACTTAAAACTTACATTTTCACCTCAGAGATGTCCAAAATAGTTGAAAACTTGTTTCTAACATGCCTGAAGTAGGTTTTCATCATTTCAGAGTGAGAAAATCACTTTTCTAAGGTTTCACTTAAAACTTGCATTTTCACCTCAGAGATGTCCAAAATAGTTGAAAACTTGTTTCTAACATGCCTGAAGTAGGTTTTCATCATTTCAGAGTGAGAAAATCACTTTTCTAAGGTTTCACTTAAAACTTGCATTTTCACCACAGAGATGTCCAAAATAGTTGAAAACTTGTTTCTAACATGCCTGAAGTAGGTTTTCATCATTTCAGAGTGAGAAAATCACTTTTCTAAGGTTTCACTTAAAACTTGCATTTTCACCTCAGAGATGTCCAAAATAGTTGAAAACTTGTTTCTAACATGCCTGAAGTAGGTTTTCATCATTACAGAGTGAGAAAATCACTTTTCTAAGGTTTCACTTAAAACTTGCATTTTCACCTCAGAGATGTCCAAAATAGTTGAAAACTTGTTTCTAACATGCTTGAAGTAGGTTTTCATCATTTCAGAGTGAGAAAATCACTTTTCTAAGGTTTCACTTAAAACTTGCATTTTCACCTCAGAGATGTCCAAAATAGTTGAAAACTTGTTTCTAACATGCCTGAAGTAGGTTTTCATCATTACAGAGTGAGAAAATCACTTTTCTAAGGTTTCACTTAAAACTTGCATTTTCACCACAGAGATGTCCAAAATAGTTGAAAACTTGTTTCTAACATGCCTGAAGTAGGTTTTCATCATTACAGAGTGAGAAAATCACTTTTCTAAGGTTTCACTTAAAACTTGCATTTTCACCTCAGAGATGTCCAAAATAGTTGAAAACTTGTTTCTAACATGCCTGAAGTAGGTTTTCATCATTACAGAGTGAGAAAATCACTTTTCTAAGGTTTCACTTAAAACTTGCATTTTCACCACAGAGATGTCCAAAATAGTTGAAAACTTGTTTCTAACATGCCTGAAGTAGGTTTTCATCATTTCAGAGTGAGAAAATCACTTTTCTAAGGTTTCACTTAAAACTTGCATTTTCACCTCAGAGATGTCCAAAATAGTTGAAAACTTGTTTCTAACATGCCTGAAGTAGGTTTTCATCATTTCAGAGTGAGAAAATCACTTTTCTAAGGTTTCACTTAAAACTTGCATTTTCACCTCAGAGATGTCCAAAATAGTTGAAAACTTGTTTCTAACATGCCTGAAGTAGGTTTTCATCATTACAGAGTGAGAAAATCACTTTTCTAAGGTTTCACTTAAAACTTGCATTTTCACCTCAGAGATGTCCAAAATAGTTGAAAACTTGTTTCTAACATGCCTGAAGTAGGTTTTCATCATTTCAGAGTGAGAAAATCACTTTTCTAAGGTTTCACTTAAAACTTGCATTTTCACCACAGAGATGTCCAAAATAGTTGAAAACTTGTTTCTAACATGCTTGAAGTAGGTTTTCATCATTTACAGAGTGAGAAAATCACTTTTCTAAGGTTTCACTTAAAACTTGCATTTTCACCTCAGAGATGTCCAAAATAGTTGAAAACTTGTTTCTAACATGCCTGAAGTAGGTTTTCATCATTACAGAGTGAGAAAATCACTTTTCTAAGGTTTCACTTAAAACTTGCATTTTCACCTCAGAGATGTCCAAAATAGTTGAAAACTTGTTTCTAACATGCCTGAAGTAGGTTTTCATCATTACAGTGAGAAAATCACTTTTCTAAGGTTTCACTTAAAACTTGCATTTTCACCACAGAGATGTCCAAAATAGTTGAAAACTTGTTTCTAACATGCCTTAAGTAGGTTTTCATCATTTACAGAGTGAGAAAATCACTTTTCTAAGGTTTCACTTAAAACTTGCATTTTCACCTCAGAGATGTCCAAAATAGTTGAAAACTTGTTTCTAACATGCTTGAAGTAGGTTTTCATCATTACAGAGTGAGAAAATCACTTTTCTAAGGTTTCACTTAAAACTTGCATTTTCACCTCAGAGATGTCCAAAATAGTTGAAAACTTGTTTCTAACATGCCTGAAGTAGGTTTTCATCATTACAGAGTGAGAAAATCACTTTTCTAAGGTTTCACTTAAAACTTGCATTTTCACCTCAGAGATGTCCAAAATAGTTGAAAACTTGTTTCTAACATGCCTGAAGTAGGTTTTCATCATTACAGAGTGAGAAATTCACTTTTCTAAGGTTTCACTTAAAACTTGCATTTTCACCTCAGAGATGTCCAAAATAGTTGAAAACTTGTTTCTAACATGCCTTGAAGTAGGTTTTCATCATTTCAGAGTGAGAAAATCACTTTTCTAAGGTTTCACTTAAAACTTGCATTTTCACCACAGAGATGTCCAAAATAGTTGAAAACTTGCTTCTAACATGCTTGAAGTAGGTTTTCATCATTTCAGAGTGAGAAAATCACTTTTCTAAGGTTTCACTTAAAACTTGCATTTTCACCTCAGAGATGTCCAAAATAGTTGAAAACTTGTTTCTAACATGCCTGAAGTAGGTTTTCATCATTACAGAGTGAGAAAATCACTTTTCTAAGGTTTCACTTAAAACTTGCATTTTCACCTCAGAGATGTCCAAAATAGTTGAAAACTTGTTTCTAACATGCCTGAAGTAGGTTTTCATCATTACAGAGTGAGAAAATCACTTTTCTAAGGTTTCACTTAAAACTTGCATTTTCACCTCAGAGATGTCCAAAATAGTTGAAAACTTGTTTCTAACATGCTTGAAGTAGGTTTTTATGATTACAGAGTGAGAAAATCACTTTTCTAAGGTTTCACTTAAAACTTGCATTTTCACCTCAGAGATGTCCAAAATAGTTGAAAACTTGTTTCTAACATGCCTGAAGTAGGTTTTCATCATTTCAGAGTGAGAAAATCACTTTTCTAAGGTTTCACTTAAAACTTGCATTTTCACCTCAGAGATGTCCAAAATAGTTGAAAACTTGTTTCTAACATGCCTGAAGTAGGTTTTCATCATTACAGAGTGAGAAAATCACTTTTCTAAGGTTTCACTTAAAACTTGTATTTTCACCTCAGAGATGTCCAAAATAGTTGAAAACTTGTTTCTAACATGCCTGAAGTAGGTTTTCATCATTTCAGAGTGAGAAAATCACTTTTCTAAGGTTTCACTTAAAACTTGCATTTTCACCTCAGAGATGTCCAAAATAGTTGAAAACTTGTTTCTAACATGCCTGAAGTAGGTTTTCATCATTACAGAGTGAGAAAATCACTTTTCTAAGGTTTCACTTAAAACTTGCATTTTCACCTCAGAGATGTCCAAAATAGTTGAAAACTTGTTTCTAACATGCCTGAAGTAGGTTTTCATCATTTCAGAGTGAGAAAATCACTTTTCTAAGGTTTCACTTAAAACTTGCATTTTCACCTCAGAGATGTCCAAAATAGTTGAAAACGTGTTTCTAACATGCCTGAAGTAGGTTTTCATCATTTCAGAGTGAGAAAATCACTTTTCTAAGGTTTCACTTAAAACTTGCATTTTCACCTCAGAGATGTCCAAAATAGTTGAAAACTTGTTTCTAACATGCTTGAAGTAGGTTTTCATCATTTCAGAGTGAGAAAATCACTTTTCTAAGGTTTCACTTAAAACTTGCATTTTCACCTCAAAGATGTCCAAAATAGTTGAAAACTTGTTTCTAACATGCCTGAAGTAGGTTTTCATCATTACAGAGTGAGAAAATCACTTTTCTAAGGTTTCACTTAAAACTTGCATTTTCACCTCAGAGATGTCCAAAATAGTTGAAAACTTGTTTCTAACATGCCTGAAGTAGGTTTTCATCATTACAGAGTGAGAAAATCACTTTTCTAAGGTTTCACTTAAAACTTGCATTTTCACCTCAGAGATGTCCAAAATAGTTGAAAACTTGTTTCTAACATGCTTGAAGTAGGTTTTCATCATTTCAGAGTGAGAAAATCACTTTTCTAAGGTTTCACTTAAAACTTGCATTTTCACCTCAGAGATGTCCAAAATAGTTGAAAACTTGTTTCTAACATGCCTGAAGTAGGTTTTCATCATTACAGAGTGAGAAAATCACTTTTTTAAGGTTTCACTTAAAACTTGCATTTTCACCACAGAGATGTCCAAAATAGTTGAAAACTTCTTTCTAACATGCTTGAAGTAGGTTTTTATGATTACAGAGTGAGAAAATCACTTTTCTAAGGTTTCACTTAAAACTTGCATTTTCACCTCAGAGATGTCCAAAATAGTTGAAAACTTGTTTCTAACATGCCTGAAGTAGGTTTTCATCATTTCAGAGTGAGAAAATCACTTTTCTAAGGTTTCACTTAAAACTTGCATTTTCACCTCAGAGATGTCCAAAATAGTTGAAAACTTGTTTCTAACATGCCTGAAGTAGGTTTTCATCATTACAGAGTGAGAAAATCACTTTTCTAAGGTTTCACTTAAAACTTGTATTTTCACCTCAGAGATGTCCAAAATAGTTGAAAACTTGTTTCTAACATGCCTGAAGTAGGTTTTCATCATTTCAGAGTGAGAAAATCACTTTTCTAAGGTTTCACTTAAAACTTGCATTTTCACCTCAGAGATGTCCAAAATAGTTGAAAACTTGTTTCTAACATGCCTGAAGTAGGTTTTCATCATTACAGAGTGAGAAAATCACTTTTCTAAGGTTTCACTTAAAACTTGCATTTTCACCTCAGAGATGTCCAAAATAGTTGAAAACTTGTTTCTAACATGCCTGAAGTAGGTTTTCATCATTTCAGAGTGAGAAAATCACTTTTCTAAGGTTTCACTTAAAACTTGCATTTTCACCTCAGAGATGTCCAAAATAGTTGAAAACGTGTTTCTAACATGCCTGAAGTAGGTTTTCATCATTTCAGAGTGAGAAAATCACTTTTCTAAGGTTTCACTTAAAACTTGCATTTTCACCTCAGAGATGTCCAAAATAGTTGAAAACTTGTTTCTAACATGCTTGAAGTAGGTTTTCATCATTTCAGAGTGAGAAAATCACTTTTCTAAGGTTTCACTTAAAACTTGCATTTTCACCTCAAAGATGTCCAAAATAGTTGAAAACTTGTTTCTAACATGCCTGAAGTAGGTTTTCATCATTACAGAGTGAGAAAATCACTTTTCTAAGGTTTCACTTAAAACTTGCATTTTCACCTCAGAGATGTCCAAAATAGTTGAAAACTTGTTTCTAACATGCCTGAAGTAGGTTTTCATCATTACAGAGTGAGAAAATCACTTTTCTAAGGTTTCACTTAAAACTTGCATTTTCACCTCAGAGATGTCCAAAATAGTTGAAAACTTGTTTCTAACATGCTTGAAGTAGGTTTTCATCATTTCAGAGTGAGAAAATCACTTTTCTAAGGTTTCACTTAAAACTTGCATTTTCACCTCAGAGATGTCCAAAATAGTTGAAAACTTGTTTCTAACATGCCTGAAGTAGGTTTTCATCATTTCAGAGTTAGAAAATCACTTTTCTAAGGTTTCACTTAAAACTTGCATTTTCACCTCAGAGATGTCCAAAATAGTTGAAAACGTGTTTCTAACATGCCTGAAGTAGGTTTTCATCATTACAGAGTGAGAATTTCACTTTTCTAAGGTTTCACTTAAAACTTGCATTTTCACCTCAGAGATGTCCAAAATAGTTGAAAACTTGTTTCTAACATGCCTGAAGTAGGTTTTCATCATTTCAGAGTGAGAAAATCACTTTTCTAAGGTTTCACTTAAAACTTGCATTTTCACCACAGAGATGTCCAAAATAGTTGAAAACTTGTTTCTAACATGCCTGAAGTAGGTTTTCATCATTTCAGTGTGAGAAAATCACTTTTCTAAGGTTTCACTTAAAACTTGCATTTTCATCACAGAGATGTCCAAAATAGTTGAAAACTTGTTTCCAACATGCTTGAAGTAGGTTTTCATCATTACAGAGTGAGAAAATCACTTTTCTAAGGTTTCACTTAAAACTTGCATTTTCACCTCAGAGATGTCCAAAATAGTTGAAAACTTGTTTCTAACCTGCCTGAAGTAGGTTTTGTAGATAGGCCTTAGGCCTGAGTTATGTATTTCCTGACTCTGCTGGCAACATATTTCACAACCATGTGCTTTGGCAAACTCAATACCGGAAGAAGGCAACACCCCAGAGAAGGTACCTGATTGGACTATAAAGCAACGTTCATAATTGGATATTAGAAGAAGATAATACACCCAGGATGCGCATCAATGTATTTCTATTGGACAATGCAAAAAGTTTAAAAACTCCAGCCCGAGGGCTCTGCGCTTTGAGAAGCAAGCTGAATGTCCTTTGCCACTGACCTGCGTCTCCAGAGAAACAACGACTTCCTCTTATTCCTTGTTCTTCTTTCTATATTGTCTTTGTATTGCTATCAATAAATTTGCCTTTTAGATCATAAAGCTGTCTGAAGGTGCTTTCCGAATACCCGTGAAAAACATAATGGTGCCGTGACTCGGATGGCCTAATGCGGGTATCGCTGACCAGCACACCTTCAGGGATATCTCATTGCCAGCATCGAAGGAAGAAAGGGTGCCGTTGATCGGGAGTGGGAACCTACCCTGAAGCATCCAGAATCTACTTTGAGATTTTTGAGACCTGAAGCACTTCAGAAACCACGAAGGAAGCGTTTGAGGAAGTAAGTCTTACTCTCAAAGAAAAGAAAAAAAAAAAACTGTTCAGTAACTTTTATTATCTCTTAGACCTTGGCGCGCACTGCTATCTGGCAGATCTAGTACAGTACCAATCAGTAAGCCCAAGCTGAATACTGCGATACACCACCTGGGGCTCTTGCCTGGAACCCCCGAGGGAACATGATACAGGGACGGAGTAGGAACTAGTCAGGTGGGCCCCACACGAAAACGTAGAGAAAATTAAGCACGCAAGAAATAAGAAGCCTTCAGATCAAGCATTCCACGGGATACATACTTGGAGCTGTCTGGAAAGGTAAGTAAACACTTGTCTTATACGAGTGAGTCATAGGTTTTTCCATTAGTGTACTAATAAGTTCGAAAACAGTTGGCAGATTTGACGCTGCCTTCTGGCCCTATCCCGGTTGTTTCGGTGGTAACGCACTGGAGCCCGAGTACAGTAGGAAACGGTAACCAGTCGAACGGAAAGGAGTAGATAGGTCTTCAGTACCCTTGTCTGCAGGCTGTCTCTCCCTGCCCCGCTGTGAATACCTTCGCGTTTGAAGAAGTACAGCACACCGGAAGCGTGGATTCACGGTACGGTGAAAACTACAATTAAGGTAAGGTTGAACCACTCTTTCTCATAAGAGAGTGGCTACACGAAATTTATTATTAATACTTGTGTCGTAGTCTGGTCTGCAATATTGAGAGATCCCAAGATGGTAGGAGAGGCTAGTGAGTTATTTCCTTTGGACAGAGTTATTGCTCTGCATAAACCTATTGAGCAATTGATTCGTAAGTGCCATTCTAAGTGGGTAAAGTGGGCGGAAGAGGATGCCTTCCTCGCTTGGCCAGCAGGAGGCTCCTTTGATACGCCATTACTTGTACAGCTTATGACCTATCTGGAAAATAAGTACCGTAAGTCTGGGAAAGAAGCAAAAAAATTGGCAGACCATGTTCAAATTCATAGCTGGTTTGTCATGACCAAAGCTTTCCTAGAGAAAGAGGGAGAAATTAGTAAGAAAAGCATGTCCCCGCCCCCCTATAGCACTACTGATGCTGCTTCCCAAATGTCTAGTACCAGATGTCTAGTGCAGAGTACAGGACCCTCACCACCTTTAGAGGAGGTGGTAACCGCAATCGGTTACTCCCATTTGATTCCTACAGCGCCGGCTGAGGTGAAACTGCAAAACAGTCCCTCGGTATCGGAAATGCCTATGTCTGGAACTGTTAAGGTCGAAGGTACCTTGCACTGTGTTCCTGTTAATGATCCCCCCTTACAGGCTACACAAGCGGCCAAAGCAACTAGTGTAGCTGAATCTGAACCCAAGTCAGAACGTAAGCCTCCTTTGCTTACCCCGTACCCACGCTTGATAATGACGACAGATAATCCCGATCCAACAGCCCCAGTGTCGGAGGTATATATCCCTGCTCCACCTCCCCCACGCATAGATGCACCAATGAATCTGCGCATAGATTCACCCTTGTTCAACACTGAGTTAATTGACAAGGTGAGGCGGCGAAGACGACATCTCGCCCCTGAAGATGAAAGACACGGGACCATGAGAGTTTTTCCGGTCTCTGCCACTACTATTCTCACCCCAGCGCAGTACGTGACAAAAATGGAACAGTCCGATACATATGTCATCATCTGGCTTGACATGTTACATGGCTGGACTCTAGCTTTGAGCCCACAGATGAGGGTCTATCCCCTCCAAGGGTCTCTGGAAATTGATGATATGAACACAGCTAGGAGTGCCATATTGGACAATCCAGACCCTTGCTGGTCAGTTAGTCAATGGCAATACATGAAGGATGGTTTAGCAATTTGGGAGAAATACGAGGAACAGTTTCCTGAGATACCACAGAAAACCCAGACAACCCAGGCCCCATGGGAGGAACGAAAAGATAAAAAGAGCCCCCTGCCACCAACCCCAGTAACAGATGCGTTACGTGCACTGCCCATAGTCACCAAAACTAGCTCTGATGGAGCCCCACGTCCAATTTATATCCCATGGACTTTCACAGATATGCATACCATACTTTCCAAGCTGCCCCTGCTCTCTCGAGGTGCAGAGGGCTGGATACAAGCTTTAGAGAAACATACGATAGGGATGCAATTAGCATTAGGAGACGTTAAAGCTCTGTTTGCTCAGACACCTGGTTTGGAACAGAATGCTGTATGGTCTCGATGTAAGAGATCCCAGGTAATGCAAACTCAGAGCTATGATGGGGATTCTTTTAACCCCCACAGACCTGATGTATGGGAGGCCCTTCGGCACCTGTACCCCAAACAGAGAGATTTCACCCGTTTGTCTGCAGCTCGGTGGAATCCAAAAACTACATCATTTGATACTCATTTGCACTCTTTTCAAGAAGTTTTCAGTCAGGAAATGAATGCTCCCTACAGTGAGCCTAATTCATTTCCTTTTTTCTGTCATATGTTTTTGCAGACCCTGCCTGATAAATTGCGGGTTGCTTTGTCTTCCGTAGTAGGTATAACTGATATGCACTGGGCTCAGATGCACAACCAATTCTTACACCATGTGCGGAAGTTTGAGGAAGCTAGAGAGAAACCACAGGAAGAGTTGATGAAAGCACAAACTAAGGTCTGTGCCCTGCAGCTGAAACAGCTTCAGGAGCAGAGAACTGACGAACAGAACAGTAGGGCTGCAGATAGCCTGGATTGTTTTTATCAATCTTATGATGATGGTCAGTATCAGAGAGGGAGGCCTCAAAGTAGAGGTAGGGGACGCCCAGCCGTCAGAGGTCAAAACACAGGACCCTGGGATTGGGAAAGAGATAGAGAAATATGGGAACGAGAGGAAGGCAGATATACCCCTGACTGGCCAACACCACAACGTCGTCTGCCAAGTGGGCAGTGTTTCCAGTGTGGCCAGTATGGCCATTATAGCAGAGACTGTCATTACCAGTCTAACAATTACTCTTCATTCTCCAGAGGGAATATTAGAGGCAGATATGCTGCAAGGGGGGGACCGAGTAGACCCTCACCTGACAATAGGCCCCCACCACAACAATTTGACCCCAATAATTGGAGGAGCAGTGGCAGTCGGAGCCAATACGCCCCTCCATCACAATGACGCCAGGCACTGATGGCTAACATTCATGTCCCCATACACAAACAGGAAACACATGCCTCACTACTAGTGAATGGAACCTATAAGGTCAATTTTTTAATTGATACAGGCGCTGCAGTATCTGTGGTGAGGCATCTATTGCCAGGTATGACCCTTACCCCCGATACTGAAGCAGTCACAGGGCTCACAGGAACATCAAACGACATGCATTACACCACACCTTGCACTGTTAAGTGGAAGGACACAGAGCTTATTCATAGGTTCATTTATGCACCAGACTGCCCTATCAATCTGTTAGGTAGGGACCTACTTGCTGATTTTAAGGTAACACTGTCGTGTGAACCACAGCCCTCACTTTTATTGGCACTTGCTAGTGCCTCTGCACACAAACGAGATCAAATGATACGAAGTCTCCCCAAGAGCCTCTGGACAGAGGCAGATGTTAACGCTTTTGGTTTAGCCAAGACAGCTAAGCCGCACCACATACATTTAAAGGATCTGACTGTAGGCCCAAAACAAGATCAATATCCACTACCCCCAGACGCACTGGAGTCTATTCAGGAAGAGATAGCACATTTAGTAAGCGCCAATATCCTTGAAGAAAGCACTTCTTCATTCAATACCCCACTATACCCGGTCCTGAAAAAGAATGGACGCTGGAGGTTAGTCCAGGATTTAAGGTTGCTGAATGAATTAACAGTCCCCATATTTCCTAATGTCCCAAACCCAGTTACTTTATTACATGCATCACCCATTCACCTGTATAAAACTTGTATAGATCTGTCCAATGCCTTTTACTGTGTGCCTTTGGCTGAAGCATCTAGGCCCCTTACTGCTTTTCGATTTGGACCCCATAAGTATCAGTGGACATGACTGCCACAGGGGTTCCGTGATAGTCCCACTGTTTTCAGCATGCAACTGGGACAAGACCTTGAAACATTTGAGGCAACCCTGCCACCTGGCGTGAGCTTATGCCAGTATGTTGATGATTTATTACTAACAGCCACAGACGAGGATGTCTGTATCCGGTGGTCTCAAATGTTACTGTCTCAATTGCATTGCTTAGGGTACAAGGTCAATAAATCTAAATTCAAGTTGGCTCAAACAACTGTATCCTTCCTGGGAATATGTTTGGGTAATGGAGTGCGTTTCATCAGTGATGATCTGATGAAAGCCCTTAAGAACTTGCCGATGCCCCCTACTACAATCACAGAAGTACGTGCAGTGCTAGGCCTTTTGAATTTCTGTAGGCTATGGATACCAGCCTTTAGTGAGAAGGCACGTTTCCTGTATGAGTACACCAAGGGTAACGGAAAGGATAAAGTGCGGTTAAATGATCAAGAAATTGGTATGCTCAAATCCCTGTTGACAGAAACACTCCAGGCCCACACACTGCAATCCTATAATGATTGCCAGTCTGTAAACCTGTGGGTTGTGTCAGGAGACTACACCTGGTCAGCGGTAGGCATACAGGATTCCATGGAGCCCCTGATTTATCTGTCTGGTAAATTTTCACCTGTAGAAAAAGGGCTAACAAACTGCGAAAGAGGAGTAGTTGCCTGTGCAACTGCGAGAGAAAAGCTGAACCATTATATCCCGTACGCAAAGGTAGTAGTTCATACCACACATGATGTACAGTACCTGCTGGCACCAATGAATATGTCTCTTACAGCATCACGTACAGGGAAGTATAAGGCCATTCTAGCTTCATCAGCCACAGAGATTAAAAAGTGGGGAAAAATAGCACCAGCGGTAGCAAGTGCACTAGAACATATACTTAGCGCCACTGATAAGGACTTATTACATCCTCCACACGATTGTATTCGTAAATTGCCCCCAGAAGATAAATTTTGGCTACAGGCCAGTCCTTTGGAAGAGGGAGAACATTGGTTCACTGATGCAGGGGGACATCCCACAATTGCAAGGGGTTTTGCGGCCTTGCACATTGAACATAATTCACCTGAGATTCTTGAAGAATATGTCTTTTCCTTGCCCCCTCAATGCTCTGCCCAAGTAGGTGAGCTGACAGCTGTCACCTGGGTGCTAACCCATTTACTAGAAAATCGTTTGCCCCTTGTTCCAGTCACTGTGTATTTACATTATGTGTTTTCCTCTGTGCACCAGCATTGACGCAAATGGGAACGTAGGGGGATGGTATCAAGCACAGGAATGTCCCTGAATAGTGTTGAGATATGGCAACGGCTATTTAAAGCATTAGAAGAATTCACTAACAGACAGGAACAGGTTGCCATTGTTTGGGTGAAAGGACATGTACATCCTAATTTGTCCTGGGAGGCATATGGGAATGATGCGGTAGACAAAAGGTTGGAACAGTTTAAACTCCAAGTTGGCCCCCCTACACCACCCGCGGTGTTAGTTACAACTCGAGCCCAAGCTAGACGCTTAGAGCAGGAACACGATCCTGATATCAGTGAAACTCCCGACCCCTTGAGAGAAGAGGAGGAGATCCCTCCTTACTACCCCGAAGATCCGGTCCTTCACCCCATTCAAACTGCATATCAGTTGCAGCAGACAAGTACTACTGCCGAGGTAGATGAGTGGCGTTTAGCTGGAGCTACTCCTGTAAATTATTTTTCTGAGGATTGTTTCTTGTACATACATCCTACTGGGAAACCATGTTTGCCCTTGGCTGCTTTACATGATATGATACCCCAATTGCATTTACCAGCTCATCGCCCAGTGACCCAAATAATTGATGAAATTTCCTCAGCCTGGTGGAGCCCCCATATTCGTTCATTATGTTCGGAAATTATTGGTCGTTGTGATAACTGTATGGCCAACATTGCTAAGAAGGGCTTATCAGTAACCCCAGGCCACATACCTAAGCCACAAGGTCCAGGTATTGAATGGCATTGTGATTTTACAGACATGACCAGTTTCGCAGGAAAGCATAGGTATTTGCTTGTATGTGTGGATAGGTATTCTCATTGGATTGAAGCCTTTCCCTGTAGACGAGAAACAGGAGATGTAATGGCCAGAATGTTGTGTACTGAGATCGTACCTAGGCACGGCTTTCCCCACAGTATTGTTACAGACAATGGAACCCATTTTGCTAATACGTTGATGGATCAGATTACAGAGCATTTAAATTGTCACCACAGACGGGTGTCTGTATACCGTCCCCAGAGTAATGGACTTGTGGAAAGGTATAACGGACTGCTCAAGACTAGACTTCGTCTGCTAATGGAACATACACAGCAGTCGTGGAAAGACTGTCTGCCATGGGCTTTACTGTATTTGAGAAATGCCCCGCTAGCCAAATTACGCATTTCCCCTTTCCAATTAAGTACTGGAAGATTTATGCCATGGGTCACGCCCAGTACGGCTACTGCCGATAAGTTACCTGCCTATTGGCGTAACCTATGCTCTGCTCTCACCTATATTCATTCAGTTGCAGATAAACTTCAGGACCCGGTGACAGAATCTACCAAGAAGGTTGAAGTTGGAGACATCGTGTGGAGAAAGAACTTCACACATAAGACGTGGAAAGATCCTGTATACGTTGGACCATTTGCAGTTGCTGAAATCACCCCCACTGCAGTGAAACTTGGACAAGACACTGTGTGGACACATCTTAAGGACATAAGAATTCAACACAAAGTGCAGCACTCTGATAGTATTGAGTAGAGTGATGACTGAAATGCAACAAGATCCTCCGCGTTACATACTTTATGATTATGATTGCTTTATGAAGTTCATTGCGGTAGTTTTTGTGGTTTGGACCAGCATTGCTCTTTTCTTATATTTTTGCTACGATTATCTCATGTTCATAGATTAAGCTCTATGTCCTGGCCATAAGATTTTGCCGCTTAAACTCCTGCCCCGCTGACATTGCTTCAATTTTTCAAGTAGATTATAGTTTCAGTTTACGTTCGTTAGGTTAAGATAAGATTACTAATTAAGTTTAAGTTTAAGTTTAGGTTTAAGTTAGTTATAGTATCAAGCCCGGCCGGCATATAGTTAGAATAGAATAAGATAAGATAAACTTGCTTTATTACTAACAAGTACCTGTTACGATTATTAACGTTAGCAGCCACCACTTGCTCGTTTTGCCTTGGCGTTCCTTTTCCGCCAACCCTCTTTTCCCGTTTTGTTTTCACCCATTTAACACCCGTGACCAAAATAAACACGCTACAACTGTTATTTGGAATAAACAAAAAGGCCGCAGCTTTATTCCTTATACATTTGAATAAACTTTCTGGTATACCCGAGCCGATGTACTTCCCCCAACTGCCCGCCGTACCTAGCCAGGCGTTTTCTAGCCAGGGCCGCCAGGGTCCCGCCATGTGCTCTTTACGGCGCCAACGCCTTTTCCACGCCTCCCCTGGCGCTGTCGGCTATCGCGCCGTCCGATGATGCCTCCGGCATCCCTTACCAAATATTCAACCGGCCCGGGTAACCGCCTACTTCAAACTGCGACAATAACCCTGCCCTTGTGTTCCTTGATTATGAATTTAGCTACACCTAATTTATTGATTTAAACTTCTTGTAGGGTGGGTGGGTGGGCTTTCGCCTTGCTCTGTCTCTCCTCTGAAAAAGGGCGGTCGCTGTTCGGCGATGCCCCTTTAAGGAGGCCATTGCGTCATCATCGGGCGCTATGGTCGCCCTCTGATGACGCCCTGTGCTCGCCCCCCATTCGCCCCGCCCTCTTGCTCCTTCGGACCGCCGCCCGCCTTGGGGTGGCGCGTCCGTTATTGTCGTGGGCTCGGCGATTCCGCCTGGGCCCACCTATTAACGTTAGCAGCCACCACTTGCTCGTTTTGCCTTGGCGTTCCTTTTCCGCCAACCCTCTTTTCCCGTTTTGTTTTCACCCATTTAACACCCGTGACCAAAATAAACACGCTACAACTGTTATTTGGAATAAACAAAAAGGCCGCAGCTTTATTCCTTATACATTTGAATAAACTTTCTGGTATACCCGAGCCGATGTACTTCCCCCAACTGCCCGCCGTACCTAGCCAGGCGTTTTCTAGCCAGGGCCGCCAGGGTCCCGCCATGTGCTCTTTACGGCGCCAACGCCTTTTCCACGCCTCCCCTGGCGCTGTCGGCTATCGCGCCGTCCGATGATGCCTCCGGCATCCCTTACCAAATATTCAACCGGCCCGGGTAACCGCCATAACGTGAGGTAGGTGTAACCTTGCCTCGCGTTCCCCATTTAATTACTTAGCTGCGGCCTTTCCTAACTGTAAACCCACTACTTCTATGGCCTCTTGTAACATATTATTAAATATGTCATATCCTATGTCGGACAGGTGTATCCCGTCCTTTCTGTACAAACCCAGACACCCGTCTTCTGCCCATTGATGCCTAATCTGATGCCAACCTTTCGTATGTGCCCATGTTTCCATCTGCTTGTTAACTTTCTTTCTGCCTCTGTTCCATAATTTAGAGTCCTTCCATCTGGGCCTTGGAATGATTTCTGACCATACCAATGCGGTGTTCGGGAATATTTCCGATATTAAGACTAAGACTCTCTGTATCGTTTGTATTAAACTTTTGCATGTCATTGAATTCAGGTCATTGCCCCCCAGGTGCAGGATTATCACCTCCGGAGCCGCCTTGTCTTCCTTCAGGCGCCGTAACCCGGGCAATAATTGCTTCCAATGCATGCCCGATTTTCCTTGCCAAGTGATGCTCCACCCTTGCGTTGCCAAACCGAGATGTTGCCCATACGGTCGTTCTAACGCTCTCTTAGCCGCCCATCTTACATATGAGTGGCCAATGATCCATGCTGACCGCTGTGCCCTCTGTTGTTCTGTAAAATAGAATCAATATTTTGGTTAATTCAGTGGGATGTGACCTTGTCCAGTCGTACGTATGTTTCTACTGCGTTCGATCTCCATCTTCCAATCCTTTTAATTGTTTCTTTGTCTAATCCCGCCTGCGCTGCACTTGTTGCAGCGCCGATTCGGAACGAATGGGAGCTAAACTTCCTGGTGTCCCACTCCAATTTGCTTGCCGCTGATTTTAATACTGCTATCAACTGAAATCTTGTTAGTGGCGATCTGTCGTGATGAATGAGTAAGTGTTTACCTCCTTCCGGGCGGGCGGTTAGAAATTCTTGTGCGTTAAAGATTGGGCATGTCTTACAGCCCGCTATTCTGTTGAGGTTTACTATCGCGCCTTTCCCTTGCTGATCGGTCTTTGATCTGTTTATGGTAATGCTGAGGGTCTCCGATGTGCACTGGACATTCTTCTTCAGCAACCCATTCTCTCCCTCGTCTTTCTTGTTGCGGGCCACTAATTCGCTTATTCTGAACGCTCCAAAGAATGCCAACGAGAAAGCAAGCCTGAATAACTTGGTCTCGAAGTTAGATGCGCAGATTTCCGCTAGCGCTACCCATAGCGCTTTCAGCATGTTGTGTGTGATGGGGTGCCTCCCGTCCCTGCTTGGGCCGATCTTCCTTGCCCATCCCGTCAACATTTTTTTTATCAGGAATGATTTCGTGGGGTCGCCCCATCCGAAGGCTTTGAAAAAGAATGCTGTTCCGGCAAGACGCTTGATTATTGTGTTCCTGGATACGCCGTTGTCTTTTTCCGAGGCGATGAATTTAATGAGCAGCTCGTCTTTTGCCGGTCCATGTCTCCAGCCGTTTGTCCAAAGGAAACTGGATACTGCTTCGTAGCTCTTGCAATACGAGGTCCATGTCGCTGTTGCTACTGATCTTCGGAGCAGGTCTTTTGTTGTGGCAGACCAATTTGCCATAACCAATCCGGCATTGCTGTTGGAGATTCGTCTGCTGTAGGGACCTGCTTGTGAAATGAATTCCATTTAGCGCGGGATAACGCATCAGCCGCGCCGTTTAACACCCCTGGCACATGCCTAGCTCTTATGGTTATGTTGTGTTTCAGTGCCTGCAACACTATTTCCCTCAGTAAGTTAACCACTAGCGCGCATTTTGCTGATTGTGTATTCAGGACGTGAACGACCGCCTGGTTGTCACACCAGAATATAATGTGTCGGTTGCTTAGCTTCCTGCTCCACAGCACCAGCGTTACCCATATTGGGAAAAGCTCTAAGAATGTGATGTTTCTTGTTATGCCCTTCTCTTTCCATTCTTCCGGCCAAGGTTCTGCACACCATTCCCCCTGACACAGGGCACCGAAACCCCAGCCGCCCGACGCGTCTGTTTGTATGCTCAGGTCCCGATTGGATAGAGGAGCGTCTTGGACGACTGACACCCCGTTGTAGCTGTCCAGGAATGAGTTCCAAATTCTGAAGTCATCTCTAATTTCTTTTGAAACCCTCAGGTAATGATGCGGCTTCTTTATCCCTACGGTTGCTGCCGCTAGCCTTCTCATAAATGCTCTTCCCATGGGGATCACCCGGCATGCGAAGTTCAGGGTTCCCAAAATGGCTTGCGCATCCCTCAGCGTTATTTTCTTTGCGGATCCCGATTGCCGTATCAAGTCGCGCAGCTTCGCTACTTTATCTGCGGGTAGTTTCGCTATCATTCTGTTGGAATCTAATTCTATTCCTAAAAATGATATGGTTGTAGTCGGGCCTTCCGTCTTGTTATTGGCTAATGGCACTCCTAATTCGGCTGTGATTGACTGAAAGTGCGCTAGTAGGCTTCCGCATGATTTGGAATCTTGAGGGCCGACAAATAGAAAGTCGTCGAGGTAATGAATGATATTGCTTGATTCAGTTTTCTTTGCTACGACCCAATGTAGGAATGTGCTGAAAAGCTCGAAGTAAGCACATGATATGGAGCACCCCATGGGCATACATTTATCGAAATAAAAGTGATTGTTAAAGGTGAAACCGAGCAGTGGGAAGCTATCTGGGTGAACTGGAAGCAGCCTGAAGGCGGACTCTATGTCTGCCTTCGCCATCAGTGCTCCTTTTCCGCATGTCCGCAGCAGGGCCAGTGCCGAATCGAAGGATGCATATTGCACCGAACAATCCTCTTGCCGTAGGTGGTCGTTGACAGACCTTCCTGGAGGGAATGATAAATTTAATATGAGTCGATACTTTCCTTTTTCCTTCTTCGGGATAACGGCTAATGGCGATAGGAACATGAGCTGGAATGGTTGCCGCTTAAATGGACCTGCGATTCTCCCTAATTCCACTTCCGTTTGTAGCTTCTCCATTACGATGTCCTTGTGTCTCGTTGCCGATGGAGAGTTATTGGCGTTTTCTCCCTGTATTTGTCCTTGGAATGGAATAGCGAATCCTTCTTTGAATCCTTGCCAGATTTTATTTGCCTTGTCCTGGTTTGGGTACAACTGGAGCCAAGGTTTCAATGCCTCCAGTTGTATTGGTGAAGGTGCTTTCTCGAATTGTATCTTCTCATGCATTGGCCTTACTCCCCGGCGGTGCTTTTTTGTTGCATTTTATCATCGGGTGTGGGGCGGCGCAAATTGAGCACACGTGCTTGAATTTGCATTCCTGAAATGTACATACCGCTTTGTTGTACTTCCAACATGTGTTGTCTTGGGCGTGTGGCGGCTTCGTTGCGAATCTGTACGGGGAAGTTCTTCTAGAGTTCCTCGGTCTCGCTCCTGACTCTGCGGTTTTGCACGTCATATGCTGAATCCAAAGGCTAACATCTTGAGTTCCCCAAGTCATGTATCTGTTCTCCTCCATCTTGTCCCGAAACTGTTCATCGTAATTTAGCCACGACCATCCGCCGTGCTGCTGATATGCTCTGGAGATATTGACTGCGTAAGCCAGCATCGGTCCATATTGCGATGGGTCCTTTCTGCCGACTACGCTGGCCATGTATAGGAATGACGTGAGCCAATTAACTATTGTCTTCGGTACTCTCCTCTCCGTTTCTTTGTTGTGCATTGTTTTTGACTTTTTGCGCCCTTCGGCTTTCCGTCTCCCTAACAGTATGCTAAAGATATCAATGTATTTCTTCCTCTGTATCCTCTTTCTTAGACGCTTGGGCACATCCTCCCATAGCTCAGATAACGTCGTCAGCGCGGGTGGGCCTCTTGAGTCTTTGTTGTTCCATTTCTTGAGTTCTCGCTGAACGCTGCTCGCCTCGGAGGAGGATGAGCTAGAAGAGCTAGAAGAGCTGGAGGAGCTGCTTGAGCTGGTGCTGTCCCTACGCTTGCGCTTTATTTTGTGGCTCTTCTTCCCTGAGCTGGAGCTATTCTGTGACCCTGTGCGCTCTACCCCGTCTATCGGAGCATTGAGCCCTGTGTCCCCTTCTTTACTCAAACACTTACCCTCTGTTCCTTCCTGTATTTGCGGTTGCCTTGCTCGACTAGTGGATGGTTCTTCGTCTTGGTCGCATTCGCTGCCCTGCGACCCTCCTCGTTCACCTTGCGGCGTTAGACCTCCGCCTCTAATGTAAGTCGCAGTCCTCGGGATCCTGTCGAGCCCTCCCGGGGCTGCGCTGTCCATCTTTGGTCCTGCTCGCAAGTCCTGTAAAGCAGGCCGTGAGTACTGCCGATATGTGCTTGGACCCCAATCTGAGTCCTTGTGCTGTGGTAATCGTCGTGGGGTTTGTGCCCGATCCCACTCGTCTGTGCGGAATTGTTGTTCGTACGTGTTTCCTTGAAGTTGCTCGTAGGGTGGTCTCGTCGTGAGGTTCCTACTTGGGTAAATAGCTTGATTTGTCCATGTTTGCCTCTCTCTTCCCTTGCTCCAGTTTGTCGCTCCTCCACGGATTTCTCTTAAACCGCCTTGGTACGTCCGGGGATAATCATCCTGATAGTGGCGCTCGTAATGGCTGAGGGAATCGCTCTCTTGGTAGTAATTATATTCTGGCGTGGTACTCTGCCAGTCTTCGCCTGTCCATCTGTCGTAGTTCGGGGAGCGGTCTCTATAACGTGGCTGAGTGATGTCCGGCTGTCTCATCAAATCCTGCTCCGTGTTGTGAGCGTTTGTGTTTGCGGATTCTTTCTCCACTGCCTCCACCGCTATCCCTTCGGTATTTACGTCTATATCTGGTTCTACCGTTGGGGGTGTCTCGATGACCGGGTCTCTGCCGTCTACTCTTCCGCTCCTTCCGCGCTCACCTCTTGTTCTCTTCCTGCCCCGGGTCTTCTGTTTCGTTGGCGGCTTGGGGGTCTTCGTTCCTCCTTCGCTGACTCCCTTTTTTGCCGCCTTGGATCGCGTCACTCTTTGAGATTGGGCCGAATTCTTGGGCCTCGATGACCGACCTGCATTTTTGCGGGGTGACATTCTTTGTCTATGAATGCTGCAAGAAATTGTGCTATTGTTAATATTGCTCCCGTAACCCTTCATACCTGAGCCCGGCTCTCCTTAATATATAACGAATAGCTCCCCTTGCCCCTTTTTTTTTTTTTTTTTTTATATGCCGGAGTTGACCCTTAACCTTCTGGTCTCCTTGTTCGTAGCCCTCTGCTTGTTATCCCATCGAGCCGAACATGCTGACTCTTATGCTCCGTTGAATACCAAAGAGCGGCCTCTGCTTGCGCCTGGTACCATAGCTCTCTATTCCGAGCGCGGCCTCACCCCTCCGCTCTCCGCCCCCCTCAGCTCTTGTATTTGCTACCTCCCTCCTTCACTCTCCTAACGCCTCCCATCCCCCTCTTTGCACCGTGCCCCTCTTCCCCGGCGCAAGCATGCGGCACTTACCTTCGCCCCCCTCATTCAACCCGCAGGTCCACCAGGTCCGTCTCGCGGGGGGGGGGGTGATGGGGCCCCCCGGGCTGTGATGGCATGATATACCAGGTGCCCACAACAATGCAATGTAAAAACATCCTGTATTTATTTCTTTATTTCTTTATTTTTTTTTTTTTTTTTTTTTTGCCTAAAAGTATATACAGTGGGGTAGATTTTAAGAGGCGCGCGAACAGCCTACTTTTGCTTGCGCATCAGACTCAAGCAAAAGTACGCTGGATTTTAGTAGATACGCGCGGAGCCGCGCGTATCCACTAAAATCCTGGATCGGCGCACGCAAGGCTATCGATTTTGTATAGCCTGCGCGCGCCGAGCCGCGCTGCCTCCCCCCGTTCCCTCCAAGGCCGCTCCGAAATTGGAGCGGCCTCGGAGGGAACTTTCCTTTGCCCTCCCCTCACCTTACCCTCCCTTCCCCTACCTAACCCACCCACCCGGCCCTGTCTACACCCCCCCCTTACCGTTGTCGGGGGATTTACGCCTCCCGGAGGGAGACGTAAATCCCCGCGCGCCAGCGGGCCTGCTGCGCGCCGGGCCGCGACCTGGGGGCGGGTACGGAGGGCGCGGCCACGCCCCCAGGCCGTAGCCACGCCCCGTACCCGCCCCCAAAACGCGGCCGACACGCCCCCGAAACGCCGCGTCGACCGGGCCCGCCCCCCGACACGCCCCCGACACGCCCCCCTCCGAGAACCCCGGGACTTACGCGAGTCCCGGGGCTCTGCGCGCGCCGGGAGGCCTATGTAAAATAGGCTTCCCGGCGCGCAGGGCCCTGCTCGCCTAAATCCGCCCGGTTTTGGGCGGATTTAGGCGAGCAGGGCTCTGAAAATCTACCCCATTATTATTATTATATATATATATATTTTTTTTTTTTTTTTTTTTTTTTGTCAACTTGCCTGCATTCACGTTGCTCGCGGGCGCGCGGGTGGGAGGTTACCGGTGCGACCGCGGCCGCATTGTTGCTGGTAAGCACCGGCGGCCAGGACGACTGGGGGGCGGGGACCCGGGGAGCTCGGAATCTGGGACCCGAGCGGGGGTCGGGGCTGGCCGTCCTGCTGCCGTAGTCGGCGCGGCGAAGGGGCGGTAGCGCCTCGGCGGAGCGTGCCGGCAGATGGGGTAGGAAGTCGGCTTGAGGGCCTGGCTGTGCCGGCCACGCGGGGCCATCGCTTGCCCGGGAGTTGGCTGGTGAGTAGCAGGGACGCGGGTTCCCAACGCGGCCGTGTTGGGGGGTTGCCGACCACGTGTAGTTACTCGTGGCGGCGGGGTAGGGGGGGGGGGCGGGCAGGGCGGCAAGGTACCGTGCCGTTGGTGCAGCGGCAAGTTCCGGGGCAAGGTATTGCGGTCGGGAGGAGGTGGCTGGGCCGGCGAGGGGGGCTTGGTGGTGAAGCGTGCTTGGTGGGGTAGTGCCGCCATCATGGCCAACCTTCGCGTCTCGGTTGTGGATTGTAGGGCCGGGGAGGGGAAATCGACGGGGCGGCAACGGTAACGGCGCCTTCTGTTTGCAGCCTCATTCGTGCGGAATTGGCTGCGGGCTGGCAAGGAGTGCTAAGCGGTGCGGCGCGCTCCGGGTGGGGGCGGCAGCCATCGCGGCCCACTTCGGGGAGCCAGCCGGCCGGATTTCCAGCCATGCAGGAATTGGGGAGTGCATATCGGTTATTTTCGGGAGGCATGCCGGCCTCGCGTAGCTGCCGGGGCTTACCCTTGCCTTCTGCCTTCTGCCTTCCGCTCTTGATGTATGCTCCGTAATTCTGCTTTCGCCTTGCTCTGTCTCTCCTCTGAAAAAGGGCGGTCGCTGTTCGGCGATGCCCCTTTAAGGAGGCCATTGCGTCATCATCGGGCGCTATGGTCGCCCTCTGATGACGCCCTGTGCTCGCCCCCCATTCGCCCCGCCCTCTTGCTCCTTCGGACCGCCGCCCGCCTTGGGGTGGCGCGTCCGTTATTGTCGTGGGCTCGGCGATTCCGCCTGGGCCCACCTATTTCTCGTTCTTTTTCTGCATTTTACCTTTCATTGTATTCTGCATTCTTAAAGGTGATCACCATGCGCGTGCGTTTTTTCACACTTTTCTTTCTTATATCCTCTTCTTGTTTTTTCCACATTGTCTCCCAACCTGACTCTGCTTTGGAAGACAATTCTGCTTTGGAGGAAAACTCCTGGGTGACCAGTGTTTTGAAAATGGTACAACCTGTCGATGATACCGATGTATGTTTAGTGTGTGTGCCTCACCGTTTTACTTTAGAACAAGTTGATGGGATTGTCACCGGTATAACTAGAGAGGAACTGTTTAGTCCCGACTACGCTCAGCTCCCAACTAATGAAACTTGGAGTGCTCATTATCCTGGAGTCCGATTCCCCCCATTGAAGGGTAACGCCCCCCGTAGATCGTATCTATGTGTATTTAACCCGACCACTAGCCCCGACTTCCCCACTGATGTTCCCTGTAATTTCACTTATAATATTCTCACACAACAGTGGCGTATCGATGTAGACACTGAACATGCTTTCTACGATTTCGAATATCAACAGATTGGATTAAGGAGTTTTTCCAATGTCGCGACTATTTCAGTTTTCTGGGCAACATTTGCCCTATCTCTATCTAAGACTCCAATTATAACAACTGACCCCCTTGGAAGTATAGTTGACGAAGCGCCTATCAGTCTTTTCCTGGAATGCCAACCTAAACCTAAAAAACGCTGCACTTATGCTAATACAGTCAAGGCTCAGACCCCTTTTTCACCCAGGCACTCTGTGTATGGATTATTAGCAAGCTTGAGCCCAGGAGGCTCCACTTATGTAGGCCAATATTGGTGGTGTAAGGGAAAAATATACACTCACCTCCCACCACGTTTTACATTCTGCGTACTTGTTACGGTCACTCCACTTACGAGGATAGTACCTCTTTATCCCGTTGACCCAAAGCGTTCTGAAACTTTGTCACTCCATCGCAGTAAGAGAAATCTCAACCTAGCTACTTCGGTGGCACCTGAAGACGAAGCTCTTCAGCGTGCGGTTGATTATATTAATAGTACATACCCATTGACCAAAACTCGCTTGGATGCCCTGTCATCTACCGCTTGGCTACCTTTCGCCGCTGTGGCCGTTACAGCAGAACTAGGCATGGCCATACGCCGTTTGCAATCATTACTACACGTGATTGTGATCGAACTTAATAGCGCAATTAATGCCCTACAAGACCAGTTAAATGAGGTTACCCTGATGGCTCAGTACAATAGGCAAGGATTAGATTACATATTAGCAGCACAAGGTGGTCTATGTACTGTACTGAACAGTTCTGAGTGTTGTACAATTATCATAAACCATTCTCACATAGTTAAAAATGCTATGGAAAAGATAGTTAATCTAGCTAAACTTGACGTAGCTGACTATGAAGGAGGTATTTGGGATTCATCATGGTTTGGTGGGATTTTTGATGATTTTGGTTCCTGGTTTTCCAACTTAGGAGCTGGATTTAAAGCCTTTGTTTGTATTTTTATAATGTTCATTTGCATCTGTCTTCTAGTATGCCTTTGTATACCATGCATTTGCCTTTGTTTCCGCCGTTTTGGAAGCACTCTTGCTTCTGCTATGCCGAAAGTGCCAGGACTCAATATTATGGTAAATTCTACATCTGAAGTGCACTCTCAAGTTGCTGCAGTTCGTCAACATCTGATGATGAGCATGATTGAATCTCCTTCTGAAGCTAATGAGTGAGATTTTCTAAAGGATAAGGTTGTATTTTCACAGAATTTGGTTTAATTGACGGGAAACACAGTTTAAAGTGGCTTACATTTCTAAGTGAGTTTGCAATGGTTAATTGTGAGAATGAATGAAGCTTGTTATTTTAATGGCCTGAGATATCATCTGCGAAGACGACAGGAAGCCTTTCATTTACCAGCAGCAATGTTATCTCCTCAGGCTGTTATGCTTAACGATGACGGGTAAGCACCAGGTAGCAAATCATTAGGATTGCGTACCATGGGCAACCTAAGACAGTGGCATTAACCCTGAGTAGAATGATGGATTATTGCTTCAACCATTCTAACCATTCATTGACAATCAATAATCAATCATTAAGAGGTTCAATTGATTTATATGCTGCTAATAGGAGCACACTACAGAATCTTGGATCAACTGGAAGAAAGCCAGAACAATGAAGAATGAATGTGAGATTGAATGATAATAAAGCAAAGTGATTGTGATTGTGAATGTGAGTTATGTAAAAGGAATGATTCAACACCATAAAGAATATGGAAGCCATTTTTAACAGTACAAAAAGGTGGGTCATACTAAATTGATGCTATGACCATTACAATCCAGGAAATACAATCTCAGCCTTTCATTGGTGAATCATTTCCCAACGATTCAAGGGGGGGATGTAGATAGGCCTTAGGCCTGAGTTATGTATTTCCTGACTCTGCTGGCAACATATTTCACAACCATGTGCTTTGGCAAACTCAATACCGGAAGAAGGCAACACCCCACAGACGGTACCTGATTGGACTATAAAGCAACGTTCATAATTGGATATTAGAAGAAGATAATACACCCAGGATGCGCATCAATGTATTTCTATTGGACAATGCAAAAAGTTTAAAAACTCCAGCCCGAGGGCTCTGCGCTTTGAGAAGCAAGCTGAATGTCCTTTGCCACTGACCTGCGTCTCCAGAGAAACAACGACTTCCTCTTATTCCTTGTTCCTCTTTCTATATTGTCTTTGTATTGCTATCAATAAATTTGCCTTTTAGATCATAAAGCTGTCTGAAGGTGCTTTCCGAATACCCGTGAAAAACAGTTTTCATCATTTCAGAGTGAGAAAATCACTTTTCTAAGGTTTCACTTAAAACTTGCATTTTCACCACAGAGATGTCCAAAATAGTTGAAAACTTGTTTCTAACATGCCTGAAGTAGGATTTCATCATTTGAGAGTGAGAAATTCACTTTTCTTAGGTTTCACTTAAAACTTGCATTTTCACCTCAGAGATGTCCAAAATAGTTGAAAACTTGTTTCTAACATTCTTGAAGTAGGTTTTCATGATTACAGAGTGAGAAAATCACTTTTCTAAGGTTTCACTTAAAACTTGCATTTTCAACTCAGAGATGTCCAAAATAGTTGAAAACTTGTTTCTAACATGCCTGAAGTAGGTTTTCATCATTTCAGAGTGAGAAAATCACTTTTCTAAGGTTTCACTTAAAACTTGCATTTTCACCACAGAGATGTCCAAAATAGTTGAAAACTTGTTTCTAACATGCCTGAAGTAGGATTTCATCATTTGAGAGTGAGAAATTCACTTTTCTTAGGTTTCACTTAAAACATGCATTTTCACCTCAGAGATGTCCAAAATAGTTCAAAACTTGTTTCTAACATGCCTGAAGTAGGTTTTCATCATTTCAGAGTGAGAAAATCACTTTTCTAAGGTTTCACTTAAAACTTGCATTTTCACCTCAGAGATGTCCAAAATAGTTGAAAACTTGTTTCTAACATGCCTGAAGTAGGTTTTCATCATTTCAGAGTGAGAAAATCACTTTTCTAAGGTTTCACTTAAAACTTGCATTTTCACCTCAGAGATGTCCAAAATAGTTGAAAACTTGTTTCTAACATGCCTGAAGTAGGTTTTCATCATTACAGAGTGAGAAAATCACTTTACTAAGGTTTCACTTAAAACTTGCATTTTCACCTCAGAGATGTCCAAAATAGTTGAAAACTTGTTTCT
>NW_021820453.1:0-30402 GCF_901001135.1 Rhinatrema bivittatum
AACCCTTGAAGCAATTTCTGATAAAACATTGACAGAGAGATCCCTCGTTTATTATCAAGGTGAAGAAAGCCATTAAGGGCTTGTATATGATCAGGCGATTGACTGAAAAAGGATAGGGAGTGGATGTAGTGCCTGGCTTGTAAATAACTAAATAAATGGCTTTTAGATAGCCCATATAAGTCCCGAAACACCTCAAAAGTAAATATCTCCCCCGTGGAGTCCAGCATATGTCCCACTTGAACCACACCCTTGGATTTCCACTCTCGAAACCCACGGGAATCAGAACCCGGAGAGAAATCCGGATTCCCCAGAAATGGTAGCAAACACGCACATTGCAGTGGAATATGTAGATGATTAGTCAGAAATCGCCAGGCCTTTCTAATCGGGCTAATCAAGATATGTTGGGACAACGCACCAGGAAGAGCCCGACTGGGGCACATGAGCACAAATTTAAGGTCGAGCGGGGCCACCAATGTATTTTCCGCGATATGGCTCACAAATTTAGATTCCCCCAGCAACCAATCCCTCACCAGTCTTAAATTGGCCGCCACGTTATAGCGGCAAAGATCCGGCACCCCCATACCCCCTGAACCCCATCTTAATTTAAGCCACTTCAATGGGATCCGGGCTTTCCCTCCCCTCCAGAGAAAGACACGCATAAGAGCATCCAGAGTCTGCAAATCCTTACGTTTCATCACACAGGGAAAATTTTGCACCACATACAACCACTGGGGTAGCAGAATCAGTTTAAACAGATTAATTCGCCCCCCCAAGGATAACGGAAGATCCCGCCATTGCTTCAATTTGTCTCGTGTTCGCGTAAGCAGACTGGCAATGTTCAGAGAGTAGATGGTAGTTAAATCAACGGACAGAAATATCCCAAGATATTTAATCGAGGGTCCAGCCCACCGCAGCGGGAAAGGACCGGGCCATGCCTCCCGAAGCCCCGGCGGAAACGCCAGTGCCTCGGACTTGTCCCAATTTATTCGCAGACCTGAGAAGGACCCAAAGTCGTGAAAAAGATCCAAAAGCAACGGCAGCGAGCGTTGCGGTGCCGTAAGAAAGACTAAAACATCGTCTGCAAAAGCAGCATATTTGAAAATCTCCCTCTGAGAGCCATCATGAAACAGTACCCCCCGAATAAGCGGAGATTCCTGAATGGCTATTAGCAGGGGTTCCAAGGTTAGTAGAAAAAGCAGGGGAGAGAGTGGACAGCCCTGTCGTGTACCGCGCTTTACCGGAAAGGGGGCGGATAGCATCCCATTCACCAAAAGCAGGGCAACCGGATCGTGGTATAAAAGCTGTATTGCTTGAAGAAAAAAGCCATCAAACCCCATTAAGGGGAGCAGGCGAAATAGGTAGCCCCACTCTACCCTATCGAACGCTTTTTCCGAATCTAGGCTAGCGATGAGAAAGGGCGTGTCCGAACGTTGACACAACGCCACAGCCGCCACTACCCGTCTGATATTAGTGAGCGCATAACGCTTCTTGACAAACCCCACCTGCCCTGGGCTGACCAACTGGGGTAAAATATCGCCCAAACGATCAGCCAAAATTGTGGCTAACAGCTTGTGGTCAACATCCAACAAGGAAATGGGTCGATAGGACGCTGGTAAGAGCGGATCCCGCCCTGGCTTTGGAATAAGAGTGACATGTGCCCTATTGGCCGACGAAGGGAATGAACCCTGCACAATTAAAGCATTATATACCAACGGTAAAAGATCAGTGAGGGGTTCCACGAGACATTTATAAAATTCCGAGCTGTACCCATCCGGGCCCGGCGTTTTCAATTTTTTTGATTTAGCAATAGCCAAACGGACTTCCCCGGATGTAATCGGCTCATTTAATTGCCGCTGCTGTCCTACAGTGATGGAAGGAAAATTAATACAGTGTAAAAAAGCTTCCCAGGCCCTGGAATTCCAGCCATCAGACTCATAAAGAGCTGAATAATAAGAGTGAAAGGCATCCAAAATCTCAGACGTAGTGTTAACTACTTGACCTCCCCCCAACTTGATAGCCGGAATATAGCGGGATTTCCTCGCCGATTTTACCAAGTTTGCCATCATTTTCCCCGGCTTATTCCCGAATTTGTGTAGTTGGAACTGATAGTAAAGAACACTCTTCTTAGCCCTTTGATGTAACAGGGAGTTAACCGCAGATTGCAAGGCTATAAAAGCTGCCCTATGAGACGAGGAAGGGTGTCGCACCAATACCCGTTTTGCCCTCTGGAGCTGTGCACTCAGGGACAACAACCGCTTGTCTAGAGATTTCCTCCGATACGCCAAATATGAGATGATATCACCCCGTAAAACCGCCTTTGCAGTTTGCCAAAACAAAATAGGGTCCGCGCTATGCTGAGCATTCAATTTTGCGTAATCCGCCCATCTTTCCTTTAGGAACCCCTGAAAAGACTCATCTTCCGCTAAGTAGTATGGATAACGCCAGTGTTTAACCGAAATGGCTTTGTCTGCGACTGTCAATTCTAAGCTGATAGGAGCGTGATCGGAGAGAATAATGTCCCCAATTCCAGCCCCCACGACCCTGGAAAAAAACGGAGTACTGACCAAAAAATAGTCAATACGCGATTGGGTCGCATGTGCCCGTGATAAGTGTGTGAAATCTTTTTCCAATGGATGGAGCGTTCTCCATGAGTCAATCAGATGCAAGGAGTCCACCAAAGCATGGAAGCCCCCACTTCGAGTTCCCCCGGGCCCAGTCGTGGAAATCCTATCCAAGTCTGGATCCCCTAGGGCATTAAAGTCACCCCCCACCACCATGGCTCTGTCAATATACGGTAAAAGCACTTTCTGTAAAGTCTGAAAAAAGAGGCCTTGTTGGGCATTGGGGGCATAAACGCAGCAAAACACCATGGGCGTATGATTGAGTTCCACCTCTAGGATCAAATACCTACCACTAGGGTCTTTAATTTCGTTCAAAACTGTAAACGAAAGATTCTTGCTAATTAAAATAGCCACCCCTGCAGACTTGGAGCTCCCCGATGAATAGTGTACCGCTCCCACCCAGCCCTGACATAATTTAACATGTTCACTGTCTGTCAGGTGTGTCTCTTGAAGGAAAGCCACATCTGCCGACTTCCGTTTCAGAGCCCGCAAAATCTTGGCCCTCTTGATGGGCGAGTTAATACCACAAACGTTCCAGGATATCAGAACCGTACCCCGACTAGCCATGCCTCACAGTATGAAAGAGCCACTCAGGAACTTTGATCCATGATAGAAGGGAGGACGGCCGTCCCAGCCAGGACCGCCCCCCCAGCACCCGACTCCCCACCGCACGTGTAGTGTGAAGCAACCCCGGAAGTGTTTGTTTTCTCACCCCTACCACCCCCCCACCCCTGCCCTGTCTTCCCCGTTCCCTACCCCCCGTTTGCCCCCCTCCTACCCTATCTACTCCCCCCCCCGCAACCCCGTTGACTCGCTCCCTCCCACCTCCCCCCCCTTCCTCCACTCCCCCTGCCGCATGTATGTTACCCCCGTCCATTTGAGTCACCTCCGACGCTCTAGACCTCCCCCCCTCCCTCCAACCCCATCTCGGATCCCAGAAAAAAATAAAAACCTTGATAGAACTTCGAAAGTAGCATGGAGAATTGTTAGAACAGTTAGCAGTAACATCAGGGAACAGACAGAGACTCGACAGCAAAATTTTATCCCCCCACTATAACTCCGGCCCCTCATCTGTCTGCAGAATCACCATGTTGATTGAGCTAACATACAGCATAACCTTTAGGCAAACAGAACAAATCAACACTTAGACTTAGTTTTTGGGCACTTGCCAGGTTCCTATGACCTGGATTGGCCACCGTTGGAAAGAGGATGCTAGGCTTGATGGACCCCTGGTCTGACCCAGTCTGGCATTTCCTAATGTTCTGATGTTCATAAGATAAACCTTTGTTTTTTTTTTTTTTTTTTTTTTTTTTTTTTTTTTTTTTTGTTTGAACCGATCGCGGCTCCTCCCGACTATAATACTGCCGTGGGCTTTCCAAGCGATTGCGGTTCAGTAAACACCTGTGCGAATGGGCAAAAACTATTGGAGTCAGTCCCAACAAAATGAATAAACAACTCGAGCCATCCCCAAGTCTGTAAAAAGGAGGCCATTAACATCATACGTCTGCGTCTGGGAGGTCAGCGGCCAAACCTGTCCAGAGGATTGTCCAGGGCACTGCAACCTCCAGAAATACCATGGCATGCACACACCGCCAAACAATGAGGTCGCCCAGTCTCAGCGCCATCACAGACGTCCACGTGTCAGGAACCACGAACAGAACGCAAACAAACCACCTCGCCTCTTCTTGTGCCGCCGGCCTTCTCGCGGCAAACGGGCCTTCAGCTCCCATGCACCGGCTTCTCCAACGTCGCAATATATTCTTTCAGCTCCGTCGCCGCCGAAAACCACCGAGGGCCACTGGAAGTCGAAACCCTGACCTTGGCCGGGTAAACGAGGACCGCACGCTGCCCCAGGTTGTGCAGCTGCGCGCAGAGTGGGGAGAGCGCGCGCCGCTGAGCCGAGAGGGCCGCCGAAAAATCCTGAAAGACAAGGATCTTCTTACCCTCAAAGGTGAGAGACTTGCCGCTGCGTACCACCTGCAAAATCGCTTCCTTGTGCGCGAAATTTAAAATTTTTGCGATGGTGACTCGGGGCCGATCTTGCTGTGCTCTGCGCTGTCCCAGCCGATGCGCGCGTTCGATTCGTAAGGGCCCTCTCGCCCCTGTCAGGCCCACCTCCTGTTGCAGCCAGCCCTCCATAATCTTCGGCAACTCCCTCTCGTCCAGCGACTCCGGCAGCCCTATAAAACGGAGATTCGACCGACGGGACCGGTTCTCAAGGTCCTCCAATCGGTCAGTGTGCTGCTCAACTGCCTTTGTTAATTTAGCCAGCTCGTCCCGCGTGGTCTGGAGGCCATCCTCGGCCTCTGAGATTCTCTGCTCCACTTCGGTAAATCGGGATTCATAGCCCGCAATTGAGGAGGTTAAATCAGCAATTTGCTGCGAGAGCTTTTTGAATTCCGGTTCCAACGCCTCCACAACCGCTGTTCTCAGGTCAGCCCAGTTCACGGGCATCGAGGCTTCTGCCATCTCCCCTTCAGCTTCCGACAGTGGATCGGTAGGCCTCAATTTCTCTCTGTCTCTCTCCTTTTCCTTTCTGGTTGTTCTGGTTGACATCACACTCTGACAGCTGCTCCTTGAATGCTACCACAAATTCCTGGCACAAATATCACCCAAAAAGAAAGTTTTGGCAGTCACAGATGGGGTTGGATGGTTAGAAGGGATGCCAGCAAGGGCAAGCTACATCCGCTCCCCTGCACAGCGTCACGTGACTCTACTTGTGGTTTTTAATCGTTTAAATTTCAAATGTTTATATTGTTTTTGATATTTCATTTCAATTAAAGAAAACTAAACCAAAAGAAGATAAAACAAATCCAAATGAAAATGCAAAAAGAAAATCAAATGAAATCTTAAAAAAATAAAAATAATCATTACTTTAAACAGGTGCAGAGGCACATCATTGCACATATTTGTCTGCTTGTGCCCAGGGATATGTCTATTTTATCAATAGTGAGAGTATATGCATTCATCTCATAAAATAGTCTCGCCATGCACACATGTGCACTGAATTTATGTGGACGGGCAAATCCAACTTCTACCCTTTCAATCGGGGGATTTTATAGTGGGATTCGCGATCTTTCCCAGTTTTACCCAGTTATCCCTTTTCTCCCAATAAAGAGTTAGGTCCTCCAAGTCTACTAATTGATGCATGTGCTGGTGTTTTATAATGCACTTTTTAATATTTAATTATAATGTATATATATCAAAGGTAACAAATCTAGAATTTAGCATGTAAAATAAGAAGAAGCAGAAGCAACTTAAACATTTGCTGAGATATAAATATATAATACCGTTTTCATTTGCTGATGGGGAAGTTATTCCTATGAAAATCAGAAAATTATTAGGTAAGAAGAGGAAAGAATTGTATATGGCAGGTATGAAAATATAGTATCCAAAGAAATATTACGTATATGGTAACATCCAAAAACTAAGTATTCACTGTAAACATTATTTGAATGATATTTTAGAATTTGGATTGGTGCTTCTCCCTATACTAAACCGTTCTCATTCAGTGGAATGTTTATTACAAATTCATAATGACATTTGAACACAGAGGAAGCACATTCCATTATTCTACAGCTATAATGGGTTCAATATTCCAAAGGCATTTAAACGGATAACTGATGAGTTAATTACATAAATGGCTACCCATTGATATTGAAACTGCTGGTAAGTAGAGATGTGAATCGTGTCCTCGATCGTCTTAACGATCGATTTCGGCTGGGAGGGGGAGGGAATCGTATTGTTGCCGTTTGGGTGGGTAAACTATCGTGAAAATCGTTAAAATCGTGTGCCAACCCCCTAAAACACACCCCCGACCCTTTAAATTAAATCCCCCACCCTCCCGAACCCCCCCCCCAAATGCTTTAAATTACCTGGGGATCCAGCGGTGGTCCAGAACGGCGGCGGTCCGGAACGGCCCCCTCAATTGAATCCTGTTGTCTTCAGCCGGCGCCATTTTGCAAAATGGCCGCTGCAAAATGGCGGCGGCCATAGACAAAAACGATTCGACGCAGGAGGTCGTTCCGGACCCCCGCTGGACTTTTGGCAAGTCTTGTGGGGGTCAGGAGGCCCCCCCAAGCTGGCCAAAAGTTTCTGGGAGTCCAGCGGGGTTCAGGAAGCGATTTCTTGCCGCGAATCGTTTTCCGTACGGAAAATGGCGCCGGCAGGAGATCGACTGCAGGAGGTCGTTCAGCTAAAAGGAAGCAGAACAAGTTAAAATGATTACAGAGAGATGAGAAGGAATTACCTGTTGTTGTTGATCCAGCTGTAGTAGTTGGTCCTATGAAAATAACACATATTTAGGTTAGAATTGATAAGAAAGGTTTAGAAAAATTACACAATATAATTGAAACTAACCTGAATTTGAAGTTTAAAAAAAGGGCTAGATTCATCATTCCCCACAGAATGAAAAGCTGAGGTGATAAATAGGGTGGGGAAGTGAGAAAAGGGTTGGGAAGGTGCTAGTGTGTATCTGGAAGCATCACAGCAGTGTGGTTTCACCTGCCACAGTGCGGCCGTGCCGCATATAATCGCCCAGTAGTACCATGCAAAAAGGCGTTGTTATTTCCCACGCAACTACCTGCAATAAGGTCCAAGACATTATCGCCTGCAGCACTGTTACCACTCAGTTTCCCTAACCCCCCGGAACTCCTCTTAACTCCAGCCCCTTTCCCTAATTTAAATTTTAATGCCTTGAAAATCAAATTATTGCATGTGTTAGAGCATTATCACCTGTGATAATGTCCGAAGGCATTAAATAATTGGCCATGACATCTTGGTCAATGATTCCAATGCAGTAGTTTATTGAAAAAAAGGAAATTTGCATTTGAAATATTTAATTGGAATGCATATACATAACTTAAAATAGAGAAGCAAAGGCATCTGAACTACAAGGAAGCAGACCAAGTTAAAATGATTATGGAGAGATGAGAAGGAATTACCTGTTGTTGTTGATCCAGGTGTAGTAGTTGGTCCTATGAAAATAACACATATTTAGGTTAGAAATGATAAGAAAGGTTTAGAAAAATTACACAATATAATTGAAATAATCCTGAATTTGAAGTTTAAAAAAAGGGCTAGATTCATCATTCCCCACAGAATGATGAGCTGAGGTGATAAAGAGGGTAGGGAAGTGAGAAAAGGGTTGGGAAGGTGCTAGTGTGTATCTGGAAGCATCATTGCAGTGTGGTTTCACCTGCCACAGTGCGGCCGTGCCGCATATTATCGCCCCGTAGCACCATGCAAAAAGACGTTGTTATTTCCCACGCTACAATGATGTCCAAGACATTATCACCAGCAGCACTGTTACCACTCAGTTTCCCTAACCCCCCCGAACTCCTCTTAACTCCAGCCCCTTTCCCTAATTTAAATGTTAATGCCGTGAAAATCAAATTATTGCATTTGTTAGAGCATTATCACCTGTGATGATGTTCTAAGGCATGCAATAAGCACCATGCAAAAAGGTGTTGTTATTTCCCACGCTACAATGATGTCCAAGACATTATCGCCAGCAGCACTGTTACCATCCAATTTCCCTAACCCCCCCGAACTCCTCTTCACTCCAGCCCCTTTCCCTAATTTAAATTTTAATGCCGTGAAAATCAAATTATTGCATGTGTTACAGCATTATCACCTGTGATAATGTCCTAAGGCAGGCAATAATTGGCCATGGCATCTTGGTCAATGATTCTAATGCAGTAGTTTATTGAAAAAAAGGAAATTTGCATTTGAAATATTTAATTGGAATGCATATACATAACTTAAAATAGAGAAGCGTAAGCATCTGAACTACAAGGAAGCAGAACAAGTTAAAACGATTACAGAGAGATGAGAAGGAATTACCTGTTGTTGTTGATCCAGCTGTAGTAGATGGTCCTATGAAAATAACACATATTTAGGTTAGAATTGATAGGAAAGGATTAGAAAAATTACACAATATAATTGAAAATAACATGAATCTGAAGTTTAAAAAAAGGGCTAGATACATCATTCCACACAGAATGATGAGCTGAGGTGATAAACAGGGTGGGGAAGTGAGAACAGGGTTGGGAAGGTGCTAGTGTGTATCTGGAAGCATCACTGCAGTGTGGTTTCACCTGCCACAGAGCGCGCGTGCCGCATATAATCGCCTCGTAGCACAATGCAAAAAGGCGTTGTTATTTCCCACGCTACTACCTGCAATAATGTCCAAGACATTATCGCCAGCAGTACTGTTACCATCCAATTTCTCTAACCCCCCCGAACTCCTCTTAACTCCAGCCCCTTTCCCTAATTTAAATTTTAATGCCTTGAAAATCAAATTATTGCATGTGTTACAGCATTATCACCTGTGATAATGTCCTAAGGCATGCAATAATTGGCCATGGCATCTTTGTCAATGATTGCAATGCAGTAGTTTATTGAAAAAAAGGAAATTTGCATTTGAAATATTTAATTGGAATGCATATACATAACTTAAAATAGAGATGCGTAAGCATCTGAACTACAAGGAAGTAGAACAAGTTAAAATGATTACAGAGTGATGAGAAGGAATTACCTGTTGTTGTTGATCCAGCTGTAGTAGATGGCCCTATGAAAATAACACATATTTAGGTTAGAGTTGATAGCAAAGGTTTAGAAAAATTACACAATATAATTGAAAATAACCTGAATTTGAAGTTTAAAAAAAGAGCTAGATTCATCATTCCCCTCAGAATGATGAGCTGAGGTGATAAAGAGGGTGGGGAAGTGAGAAAAGGGTTGGGAAGGTGCTAGTGTGTATCTGGAAGCATCACGGCAGTGTGGTTTCACCTGCCACAGTGCGGCCGTGCCGCATATAATCGCCCCGTAGCACCATGCAAAAAGGCGTTGTTATTTCCCACGCTACTACCTGCAATGATGTCCAAGACATTATCGCCAGCAGCACTGTTACCACCCAATTTCCCTTACCCCCCCGAACTCCTCTTAACTCCAACCCCTTTCCCTAATCTAAACTTTAATGCCATGAAAATCAAATTATTGCATGTGTTAGAGCATTATCACCTGTGATAAAGTCCTAAGGCAGGCAATAATTGGCCATGGCATCTTGGTCAATGATTCCAATGCAGTAGTTTATTGAAAAAAAGGAAATTTGCATTTGAAATATTTAATTGGAATGCATATACATAACTTAAAATAGAGAAGCATAAGCATCTGAACTACAAGGAAGCAGAACAAGTTAAAACGATTACAGAGAGATGAGAAGGAATTACCTATTGTTGTTGATCCAGCTGTAGTAGATGGTCCTATGAAAATACACATATTTAGGTTAGAATTGATAGGAAAAGTTTAGAAAAATTACACAATATAATTGAAAATAACCTGAATCTGAAGTTTAAAAAAAGGGCTAGATACATCATTCCCCACAGAATGATGAGCTGAGGTGATAAAGAGGGTGGGGAAGTGAGAAAAGGGTTGGGAAGGTGCTAGTGTGTATCTGGAAGCATCACGGCAGTGTGGTTTCACCTGCCACAGTGCGGCCGTGCCGCATATAATCGCCCCGTAGCACCATGCAAAAAGGCGTTGTTATTTCCCACGCTACTACCTGCAATGATGTCCAAGACATTATCGCCAGCAGCACTGTTACCACTCAGTTTCCCTAACCCCCCCGAACTCCTCTTAACTCCAGCCCCTTTCCCTAATTTAAATTTTAATGCTGTGAAAATCAAATTATTGCATGTGTTAGAGCATTATCACCTGTGATAATGTCCTAAGGCATGCAATAATTGGCCATGGCATCTTGGTCAATGATTCCAATGCAGTAGTTTATTGAAAAAAAGGAAATTTGCATTTGAAATATTTAATTGGAATGCATATACATAACTTAAAATAGAGAAGCGTAAGCATCTGAACTACAAGGAAGCAGAACAAGTTAAAACGATTACAGAGAGATGAGATGGATTTACCTGTTGTTGTTGATCCAGGTGTAGTAGTTGGTCCTATGAAAATAACACATATTTAGGTTAGAATTGATAAGAAAGGTTTAGAAAAATTACACAATATAATTGAAAATAACCTGAATTTGAAGTTTAAAAAAAGGGCTAGATTCATCATTCCCCACAGAATGATGAGCTGAGGTGATAAAGAGGGTGGGGAAGTGAGAAAAGGGTTGGGAAGGTGCTAGTGTGTATCTGGAAGCATCACGGCAGTGTGGTTTCACCTGCCACAGTGCGGCCGTGCCGCATATAATCGCCCCGTAGCACCATGCAAAAAGGCGTTGTTATTTCCCACGCTACTACCTGCAATAATGTCCAAGACATTATCGCCAGCAGCACTGTTACCACCCAATTTCCCTTACCCCCCCGAACTCCTCTTAACTCCAACCCCTATCCCTAATCTAAACTTTAATGCCATGAAAATCAAATTATTGCATGTGTTAGAGCATTATCACCTGTGATAAAGTCCTAAGGCAGGCAATAATTGGCCATGGCATCTTGGTCAATGATTCCAATGCAGTAGTTTATTGAAAAAAAGGAAATTTGCATTTGAAATATTTAATTGGAATGCATATACATAACTTAAAATAGAGAAGCGTAAGCATCTGAACTACAAGGAAGCAGAACAAGTTAAAATGATTACAGAGTGATGAGAAGGAATTACCTGTTGTTGTTGATCCAGCTGCAGTAGATGGTCCTATGAAAATAACACATATTTAGGTTAGAATTGATAGGAAAGGTTTAGAAAAATTACACAATATAATTGAAAATAACCTGAATCTGAAGTTTAAAAAAAGGACTAGATACGTCTTTCCCCACAGAATGATGAGCTGAGGTGATAAACAGGGTGGTGAAGTGAGAAAAGGGTTGGGAAGGTGCTAGTGTGTAGCTGGAAGCATCACTGCAGTGTGGTTTCACCTGCCACAGTGCGGCCATGCCGCATATTATCGCCCCGTAGCACCATGCAAAAAGGCGTTGTTATTTCCCACGCTACTACCTGCAATGATGTCCAAGACATTATCGCCAGCAGCACAGTTACCACTCAGTTTCCCTAACCCCCCCAAACTCCTCTTAACTCCAGCCCCTTTCCCTAATTTAAATTTTAATGCCGTGAAAATCAAATTATTGCATGTGTTAGAGCATTATCACCTGTGATAATGTCCTAAGGCATGCAATAATTGGCCATGGCATCTTTGTCAATGATTGCAATGCAGTAGTTTATTGAAAAAAAGGAAATTTGCATTTGAAATATTTAATTGGAATGCATATACATAACTTAAAATAGAGAAGCGTAAGCATCTGAACTACAAGGAAGCAGAACCAGTTAAAACGATTACAGAGAGATGAGAAGGAATTACCTGTTGTTGTTGATCCAGGTGTAGTAGTTGGTCCTATGAAAATAACACATATTTAGGTTAGAATTGATAAAGCAAAATTGCTTACCTTGTAATAGGTGTTATCCCAGGACAGCTGGATGTAGTCCTCACATATGGGTGACATCAGTAATGGAGCCCTATGTACGGAAAACTTCTGTAAAAGTTTCTATGAAACTTTTGACTGGCACCAGAGTGCCTACTGAGCATGCCCAGCATGTCATTATATTCCCTGCCACAGGGGTCTCCCTTTAGTCTTTGATTGTAGCAAATAGCGTTAGCCAAAAATAAAATAATAAAACGTATCGGACCCAACTCCGCGGGGTGGCGGGTGGGTTTCGTGAGGACTACATCCTGCTGTCCTGGGATAACACCTATTACAAGGTAAGCAATTTTGCTTTATCCCAGGACAAGCAGGATGCTAATCCTCACATATGGGTGATTAGCAAGCTAGAGGCTGAGTCATTTTGTGCTGAAGCAACAGTGATGTAATGTTGTTGAAATGAATCAGTCGAAGATCACAGCAGGCTGGATGTGGAAAGAGTTGGGGTTAAACTGGAAACAAGTTCTTTAAGACAGATTGTCCATAGGCTGACTCTTGTCTTCCCTCTTTGTCTAAACAGTAGTGAGCTGCAAAGGTATGAAGAGAACTCCATGTTGCTGCTTTGCAAATGTCCAGAATAGGTATAGAGCGAAGGTGTGCTACTGAAGTTGACATCGCTCTTACTGAGTGTGCTTTTACTCGCCCTTGAAGAGTAAGGCCTGCTTTTTCATAACAAAATTGTATGCACTCTGCTAGCCAGTTTGACAGAGTATGCTTACCCACTGCTTTACCTGGTTTGTTTGGATCATAGGATACAAACAGCTGATTTGATTTTCTTTGGGCTGTAGTGCGGTTTAAATAGAAGGATAACGCATGTTTACAGTCCAAAGTGTGTAAGGCTCTCTCTCCCTGGTGAGAGTGAGGCCTAGGAAAGAATGTAGGTAAAACTATTGTTTGGTTTAAATGAAATTCCGTGACAACCTTAGGAAGAAATTTTGGATGTGTACGGAGGACTACTCTGTCATGAAGGAACTTCGTGAAGGGTTCGTAAGTTACTAGTGCTTGTAGTTCGCTGACCCTTCTAGCTGATGTAATGGCTATGAGAAATACCGTTTTCCAAGTAAGGAATTTAAGGTCACAGGTATTTATGGGTTCAAAGGGAGAACGCATAAGCCTGGTTAAAACTACGTTCAGGTCCCATTGAATGCTTGGGGAATGAACTGGAGGTTTAATGTGAGTTAGGCCTCTCATGAATTTACTGACGAGAGGCTGTGTGGAGAGAGGTGCATCTCCTAGCTTGTTATGATAAGCTGAGATTGCACTTAAGTGTACCCTTACAGATGACGTCTTAAGTCCAGAGTCTGAGAGATGGGAAAGGTAATCTAGTAGCGAGGTAGTGGGGCAAGTGAAAGGATCTAAATCTTTCTGAGTGCACCATAAAGTAAACCATTTCCATTTGTAGGAATAATTTTTTCTAGTGGAAGGTTTACGTGCAGCTATTAGTACCTGAGATATAGTGGTTGAAAGGTTGAATGGTTGTAAGATCAAGCTTTCAACATCCATGCTGTCAGGGATAGGGATTGAAGGTTGGGATGGCGCAACTGTCCCTGTTCCTGAGTTATGAGATTGGGAGCTACTCCCAGGCGAATTGGATCCCTGACTGAGAGATCTAGCAGAGTGGGGAACCATACTTGTCGAGGCCAATATGGGGCTATGAGTATCATGGTCCCCTTGTCCTGTTGAAGTTTCACCAGAGTTTTGGTTATGAGCGGTATTGGTGGATACGCGTATAACAGGCCTGAGTTCCAATGGCGAGCAAACGCGTCCTTTGGTAAGCTGTTCTGCTGCAAGAGGAGAGAGCAGTAATTGTTCACTTTGTAGTTCAGATGGGACGCAAAGAGATCTATTGACGGTTGACCCCAGCGTTGGAATATCTTGGCTGCCAGGGTCGGGTCTAGAGACCACTCGTGTGGTTGGAAGTGACGACTGAGGCGATCAGCTACTGTGTTGTGGATGCCTGCTAGGTAGGTGGCCCGTAGTAGAATTGAGTGTGCTAGGGCCCAGTCTCATATTTGAGCTGCTTCCGGACAAAGGAGGTACGAGCCTGTACCTCCCTGTTTGTTGATGTACCACATGGCTACTGTGTTGTCCGTTTGGATCAGAACAGTCTTGTGTGAAAGGCAGTCCTTGAATGCATATAGAGCATAGCGTATAGCTCGAAGCTCCAGGAAGTTTATCTGAAAGGAGGCTTCTTGCTTTGTCCACTTGCCCTGTGTTTTCAGATGAGCAATGTGCGCTCCCCATCCCAAGGTGGACGCATCTGTAGTTAAAGTCACTTGTGGAACTGGTTGCTGGAAAGGTAGGCCCTTGAGCAAGTTGATCGGTGATGTCCACCAGAGAAGGGAAAACTTCAGATCTGGTGTTATCTGAATGTGAGTGGACAGTGGCTGAATGGCTTGAATCCATTGAGATTTGAGTGTCCATTGCATTAGTCGCATGGTCAGTCTGGCCATGGGAGTGACGTGAACTGTTGAAGCCATGTGCCCGAGTAGGGTGAGGCACTGATGAGCCGTGACTGTATATTGATTGCGAATAGAGTGCGCCAGGAGAACGAGCGTTTGAGCCCGGTCTTTTGGAAGAAAGGCCTTTGCTGTGATGGTGTTGAGATCTGCACCTATGAACTGCAACTGGTGAGATGGTGTGAGATGGGATTTGTTGTAATTGATGAGAAACCCCAAGGAGTGAAGCACTCTTATTGTGAGATGGAGAGATGTGAAAGCTCCGCTTTGTGTATGACTCTTGATGAGCCAATCGTCCAAGTAGGGGAACACTTGCACTTTTTGCTTGTGAAGATGTGCCACCGCTACTGCTAGACATTTTGTGAATACTCGAGGTGCTGATGCAAGGCCGAATGGCAGCACTCTGTATTGGAAATGTTGACCTTGTATCAGAAATCGCAGGTACTGTCGATGAGGAGGGAAAATGGGAATGTGAGCGTAAGCGTCTTGAAGATCCAGAGAGCAGAGCCAATCTCCTTTTTGAAGAAGAGGTAGCATGGTGCCTAAGGACACCATCCTGAATTTTTCCTTCTTTAGAAATTTGTTGAGATTTCTGAGGTCCAGGATAGGACGTAGGCCCCCGGTTTTCTTTGGAATGAGGAAATATCGGGAGTAGAATCCTCTGCCCCACTGAGGCCTGGGAACTCTTTCGATGGCCCTGGCAGTCAGGAGGGTGGATAATTCTGCTTGCAGGATTGTGTAATGATGAGACACTGTCCAAGACGGAATAGGAGAATTGTCTCTTGGTACAGTGAGGAAGTCCAAGCGGTACCCTTGAGATATAATTGAGAGTACCCATTGGTCTGTTGTAATGGAGGTCCAAGTTTGAAGGTGGTGAGCAATTCGGCCCCCGACAGGTACTTGTGGATAAGGATTTTGGGAATGACTCATGCCCTCTGGTTGTACTTCAAAATCCAGAAGTGGACGCCGCAGGCGGAGGCAGTTGAGGCCTAGCAGGTCTTTGGCGAGGCTGAGCCCGTTGAGCAGGTCTTTGTTGTCTGGGCCTGGCTGCTGGAGGATAATACCGCCTAGGGCGGCAATATGGTTTCCTTGATTCCCTTCTTGGAGGCCTCCTTGAAGGTTGATGTAACTCTTGTGGCAGCTGAGACAGCTGTTTAAGGGTTTCTGTATGGTCCTTGATGGTTGCTACCGCCTCTTTGACTTTATCGCCAAAGAGGTTTTCCCCTAGGCAAGGCAGATCTGCCAAGCGTTCCTGCACCTCTGGTCTCAGCTCCGACGATTTTAACCAGGCTCATCTCCTAGCTGTTATTCCTGATGCAGACAATCTGGAGGCTGTCTCGAAGGAATCGTATGTGGCCCGAACCTCGTGTTTACCTGCCTCTAGGCCTTTATGCACGAGGGCTTGGAATCCTTCCTGAAGGTGGTCAGGCAATTGGTTTGATAGTGATTCAACCTGCTTCCACAGGTCACGCTGGTATTGATTCATAAAAAGCTGGTAAGAATTTATTCTGGATACCAGCATGGCAGCTTGGAAGATTTTCCGGCCAAGATTGTCCAAGAACCTATTATCCTTTCCAGGAGGTATGGAGGCATGTTGCTTTAATCTCTTGGCCTTCTTTTGGGCCGACTCAACCACTACTGAATGATGCGGCAATTGAGTTTTTTGGAACCCTGGGATGGGCTGAACTAGATAAGTGGCATCCGCACGCTTATTTACTGCTGCTACAGACCCAGGGTGTTCCCATATCCTATACATCAATTCCTGTAAAACCTCGTGAACAGGAATAGCAAGAATTTCCTTTGGAGGATCCACAAATTGAAGTACCTCCAAGGTTTTTTGCCTGCTGTCTACCTCTGAGAGGAGGGAGAAAGGGATTGTTTCAGACATTTCTTTTATAAAGTTTGAAAAAGAAAGATCCTCTGGTGGTGACTTTCTTCTATCCTCTGGTGGGGAAGGCTCAGAGAGGATATCTTCTTCAGAGGAGAATTCTTGGTCACTAGTGTCCAGAGGATGCCCTGTTGGCCTAGTAGGCTTAACTGGGAATTCAGATAGTGGAGTTTGAGGTCTGAGGGGTGGCATGACACCCGAGGGACCTGGTAATGGTTCCTGATGTCCCTTAGCATCTAGAGGCTGTGGTGAAGAGGAGAAGAATTGGATAAGGGAGTCCAGCTTGTCCATTAAAGGTTGAAAAATGGACTCCTGAGTAGGCACCGACGGTGTCATCGTAGTCGGTGGCCGCCTTGGAATCGATGGCAGCTGAGGCATCGGCATCGTTGGGACCGGTGGTTGCGGTATGGGCGGAATCGGTGATGGAACCGGCGTCATCGAGGTGAGCGGTGATTTTCTCGGCATCGGCCTCGAGGGGATTGGCGATGGAATCGGAGATCGCACGATGATTGGTGTCGATGGCAAAACCGGAGTAGGAGGCCGTGGCATCGCCTCGATGAAGTCATCCTTGACCGCTTGGCGTATATAAACGTCAAGTTCCGCCCGCATGGATGATGTGAACAGAGCACCCATGGGGGGAGGCGGTGGTGGCGACAGCAGTACATCCTCAGGTCCCTGAGGAGGTACGATTCCTTCCGCCGAAATCGGCGAGGATCGGCCCGTCGATGGCTCGGAAGCCTTACTTTGGAGCCGGGCTTTCTTAACCGGTGTCCCGTCCTCAGTCGATGGCTCGCCGGGTATCGGGGCGGTGGATGCCGTATGCGGCCTGCGATGCCGATGGCGATGCTTATCCTTTTCGCGGGCTTTTTCGCTGCCCGACGTTGAAGCTCTGGACGATGGTGAGGGGGAGGAGAATGGAGCGTCTCCCGACTCACCTGAATGACGCTTTTTCAGGACGACTTTCCTGATCGACCCAGCCGGAGACGATTGTGTGGAAGTAGATGGAACAGTAACCATTTGTGTTTTAACCAACTGTTCCATTTTGTCGAGCCGGAGACGTCGACCTTTCGAGGTCATCGTAGCGCATAAGGGACAATTTTTTACATCATGCCCTTCACCAAGGCAGAGGACACAGTCCTGGTGAGGGTCTGTGATGGACATATTTCTGGCGCATTTTGGGCATTTTTTGAAGCCCGTAGCCATTTTGTGGCCGGACAGCCGTCGACGGCCTGTGACTCAGGCTCAAAAATTGAGAGAAAAAATGGAACGGAACCGCGATCAATAAGAAAAAACTTACCACGATGACTACTGAAGGGAGACCCTTTGCGGTTAAGTTTTTCTAAGCTTTCCGTGAGGAAAATATTGTAGAGAATCCCACAGGACTCCTAATACCCGCGAGGCTAACTGCTTCGCGGAAAAAAGAAGACTAAAGGGAGACCCCTGTGGCAGGGAATATCATGACATGCTGGGCATGCTCAGTAGGCACTCTGGTGCCAGTCAAAAGTTTCATAGAAACTTTTACAGAAGTTTTCCGTACATAGGGCTCCATTACCAATGTCACCCATATGTGAGGACTAGCATCCTGCTTGTCCTGGGATAAGAAAGGTTTAGAAAAATTACACAATATAATTGAAAATAACCTGAATTTGAAGTTTAAAAAAAGGGCTAGATTCATCATTCTCCACAGAATTATGAGCTGAGGTGATAAAGAGGGTGGGGAAGTGAGAAAAGGGTTGGGAAGGTGCTAGTGTGTATTTGGAAGCATCACGGCAGTGTGGTTTCACCTGCCACAGAGCGGCCGTGCCGCATATCATCGCCCCGTAGAACCATGCAAAAAGGCGTTGTTATTTCCCACGCTACTACCTGCAATAAGGTCCAAGACTTTATCGCCAGCAGCACTGTTACCATCCATTTTCCCTAACCCCCCCGAGCTCCTCTTAACTCCAGCCCCTTTCCCTAATTTAAATTTTAATGCCTTGAAAATCAAATTATTGCATGTGTTAGAGCATTATCACCTGTGATAATGTCCTAAGGCAGGCAATAATTGGCCATGGCATTTGGTCAATGATTCCAATGCAGTAGTTTATTGAAAAAAAGGGAAATTTGCATTTGAAATATTTAATTGGAATGCATATACATAACTTAAAATAGAGAAGCGTAGGCATCTGAACTACAAGGAAGCAGAACAAGTTAAAACGATTACGGAGAGATGAGAAGGAATTACCTGTTGTTGTTGATCCAGCTGTAGTAGTTGGTCCTATGAAAATAACACATATTTAGGTTAGAATTGATAAGAAAGGTTTAGAAAAATTACACAATATAATTGAAAATAACCTGAATTTGAAGTTTAAAAAAAGGGCTAGATTCATCATTCCCCACAGAATGGGTTCAATATTCCAAAGGCATTTAAACGGATAACTGATGAGTTAATTACATAAATGGCAACCCATTGATATTGAAACTGCTGGTAAGCCACTCTCATTAATATGGGGCATTCTGGGGAAGGGATGGAGGCATTTATGGGGAAAGCAAAGTATCTGCATACGATACACGTCTATCTCCAACATTCGGCGTTAGCTGCTTATCCTATTCAGCTAACTATGGTCGTTTCATAGGCCTGTCTTAAAGGTAGCCGCAAAATATAACCTGTAGTTAGCTGGATATATTTAAACGGCTAAAGAGCCAACAACAGAGTAACTGAAAATAGAACCCAAGCTACTTAGCTATGAGCTGTGACATCATCACCACAGATGAATTATCATGCACCTATTTTCTTTCTCCCCAGCATTTATTTAATACATTTTCCTCTATGGTGTATTCATTAGGGATGTGCAGACCAAAAGTTTATGTTCATAAGTCCATAAGTCGAAAGGGGGGGGTCAATTTCGGTCAATATGGACATATGGAGAATTCCATAAGTTGAGTCTATGTCCATAGGTGCTCCAGTTCCCTAAATAAAAATTTAAACCCCTCACCCTCCTTAATCCCCCCCCCAAGACTTACTAAAACTCCCTGGTGGTCCAGCGGGGAGTCAGGACGCCATTTCTGTACTCCTTTTGGCCAGCTTGGGGGGGCCTCCCCCCCAAGCTGGCCAAAAGTTCCTTTTGGGTCCAACGAGGGTCCCGGAGCGAACGCGCGGGGAATCACGTGACGTCGGTGTCACGTCGGAGTGACGCGGACGTCACGTGCTCCTCGCAAAGGAGTACAGAAATGGCGTCCTGACTCCCCGCTGGACCCCCAGGGAGTTTTGGTAAGTCTTGGGGGGGGGGATTAAGGAGGGTGAGGGGTTTAAATTTTTATTTAGGATCAACAATCGCGATTTCCAACGTATTCAACAAAGCTATGTTGAATAAGTTGGAAATCCGATCGTTTTCGCCTCATCACTTTTTTAAGTTAAAAAAAAAAAAGTTGCGTTTTACATATAAGTTCAAAACGAATGCACACCCCTAGTATTCATTTCCATTTAAAAATTCATGAGAAAGGATTGAAGACTAATTGTTCTTTCTCCACCATTGCTGCCTTCAATAATAATTCCATTAGATCTACTTTCACAGTACTTTCATTACTTGCAATAGTGGCTGCAGCATTTTAGTAGTAACAGGGGTTCATACCAGATTGGAAATGATTAATATTAAAATGAAGACACATTTGGGGTATGATGGTGCAGGGTAAATCACATGGGTAGATTTTAGGAGGCCCAGGACATGGGATGCATTATTTTGGAACTTCATGTTTTGTGGTTTTTAATCGTTTAAATTTCAAATGTTTATATTGTTTTTGATATTTCATTTCAATTAAAGAAAACTAAACCAAAAGAAGATAAAACAAATCCAAATGAAAATGCAAAAAGAAAATCAAATGAAATCTTAAAAAAATAAAAATAATCATTACTTTAAACAGGTGCAGAGGCACATCATTGCACATATTTGTATGCTTGTGCCCAGGGATATGTCTATTTTATCAATAGTGAGAGTATATGCATTCATCTCATAAAATAGTCTCGCCATGCACACATGCGCACTGAATTTATGTGGATGGGCAAATCCAACTTCTACCCTTTCAATCGGGGGATTTTATAGTGGGATTCGCGATCTTTCCCAGTTTTACCCAGTTATCCCTTTTCTCCCAATAAAGAGTTAGGTCCTCCAAGTCTACTAATTGATGCATGTGCTGGGGTTTTATAATGCACTTTTTAATATTTAATTATAATGTATATATATCAAAGGTAACAAATCTAGAATTTAGCATGTAAAATAAGAAGAAGCAGAAGCAACTTAAACATTTGCTGAGATATAAATATATAATACCGTTTTCATTTGCTGATGGGGAAGTTATTCCTATGAAAATCAGAAAATTATTAGGTAAGAAGAGGAAAGAATTGTATATGGCAGGTATGAAAATATAGTATCCAAAGAAATATTACGTATATGGTAACATCCAAAAACTAAGTATTCACTGTAAACATTATTTGAATGATATTTTAGAATTTGGATTGGTGCTTCTCCCTATACTAAACCGTTCTCATTCAGTGGAATGTTTATTACAAATTCATAATGACATTTGAACACAGAGGAAGCACATTCCATTATTCTACAGCTATAATGGGTTCAATATTCCAAAGGCATTTAAACGGATAACTGATGAGTTAATTACATAAATGGCTACCCATTGATATTGAAACTGCTGGTAAGTAGAGATGTGAATCGTGTCCTCGATCGTCTTAACGATCGATTTCGGCTGGGAGGGGGAGGGAATCGTATTGTTGCCGTTTGGGTGGGTAAACTATCGTGAAAATCGTTAAAATCGTGTGCCAACCCCCTAAAACACACCCCCAACCCTTTAAATTAAATCCCCCACCCTCCCGAACCCCCCCCCCCAAATGCTTTAAATTACCTGGGGATCCAGCGGTGGTCCAGAACGGCGGCGGTCCGGAACGGCCCCCTCAATTGAATCCTGTTGTCTTCAGCCGGCGCCATTTTGCAAAATGGCCGCTGCAAAATGGCGGCGGCCATAGACAAAAACAATTCGACGCAGGAGGTCGTTCCGGACCCTCGCTGGACTTTTGGCAAGTCTTGTGGGGGTCAGGAGGCCCCCCCAAGCTGGCCAAAAGTTTCTGGGAGTCCAGCGGGGTTCAGGAAGCGATTTCTTGCCGCAAATCGTTTTCCGTACGGAAAATGGCGCCGGCAGGAGATCGACTGCAGGAGGTCGTTCCGCTAAAAGGAAGCAGAACAAGTTAAAACGATTACAGAGAGATGAGAAGGAATTACCTGTTGTTGTTGATCCAGCTGTAGTAGTTGGTCCTATGAAAATAACACATATTTAGGTTAGAATTGATAAGAAAGGTTTAGAAAAATTACACAATATAATTGAAACTAACCTGAATTTGAAGTTTAAAAAAAGGGCTAGATTCATCATTCCCCACAGAATGAAAAGCTGAGGTGATAAATAGGGTGGGGAAGTGAGAAAAGGGTTGGGAAGGTGCTAGTGTGTATCTGGAAGCATCACGGCAGTGTGGTTTCACCTGCCACAGTGCGGCCGTGCCGCATATATTCGCCCAGTAGCACCATGCAAAAAGGCGTTGTTATTTCCCACGCTACAATGATGTCCAAGACATTATCACCAGCTGCACTGTTACCACTCAGTTTCCCAAACCCCCCCCGAACTCCTCTTAACTCCAGCCCTTTTCCCTAATTTAAATGTTAATGCCGTGAAAATCAAATTATTGCATGTGTTAGAGCATTATCACCTGTGATGATGTTCTAAGGCATGCAATAAGCACCATGCAAAAAGGCGTTGTTATTTCCCACGCTACAATGATGTCCAAGACATTATCGCCAGCAGCACTGTTACCACCCAATTTCCCTTACCCCCCGAACTCCTCTTCACTCCAACCCCTTTCCCTAATCTAAATTTTAATGCCATGAAAATCAAATTATTGCATGTGTTAGAGCATTATCACCTGTGATAAAGTCCTAAGGCAGGCAATAATTGGCCATGGCATCTTGGTCAATGATTCCAATGCAGTACTTTATTGAAAAAAAGGAAATTTGCATTTGAAATATTTAATTGGAATGCATATACATAACTTAAAATAGAGAACCATAAGCATCTGAACTAAAAGGAAGCAGAACTATTTAAAACAATTACAGAGAGATGAGAAGGAATTACCTGTGGTTGTTGATCCAGCTGTAGTAGTTGGTCCTATGAAAATAACACATATTTAGGTTAGAATTGATAGGAAAGCTTTAGAAAAATTACACAATATAATTGAAAATAACCTGAATCTGAAGTTTAAAAAAAGGGCTAGATACATCATTCCCCACAGAATGATGAGCTCAGGTGATAAACAGGGTGGGGAAGTGAGAAAAGGGTTAGGAAGGTGCTAGTGTGTATCTGGAAGCATCACTGCAGTGTTGTTTCATCTGCCACAGTGCGGCCATGCCGCATATAATCGCCCCATAGCACCATGCAAAAAGGCGTTGTTATTTCCCACGCTACTACCTGCAATAAGGTCCAAGACATTATCGCCAGCAGCACTGTTACCATCCAATTTCTCTAACCCCCCGAACTCCTCTTAACTCCAGCCCCTTTCCCTAATTTAAATTTTAATGCCGTGAAAATCAAATTATTGCATGTGTTAGAGCATTATCACCTGTGATAATGTCCTAAGGCAGGCAATAATGGGCCATGGCATCTTGGTCAATGATTCCAATGCAGTAGTTTATTGAAAAAAAGGAAATTTGCATTGGAAATATTTAATTGGAATGCATATACATAACTTAAAATAGAGAAGCGTAAGCATCTGAACTACAAGGAAGCAGAACAAGGTAAAACGATTACAGAGTGATGAGAAGGAATTACCTGTTGTTGTTGATCCAGCTGTAGTAGATGGCCCTATGAAAATAACACATATTTAGGTTAGAGTTGATAGCAAAGGTTTAGAAAAATTACACAATATAATTGAAAATAACCTGAATTTGAAGTTTAAAAAAAGAGCTAGATTCATCATTCCCCTCAGAATGATGAGCTGAGGTGATAAAGAGGGTGGGGAAGTGAGAAAAAGGTTGGGAAGGTGCTAGTGTGTATCTGGAAGCATCACGGCAGTGTGGTTTCACCTGCCACAGTGCGGCCGTGCCGCATATAATCGCCCCGTAGCACCATGCAAAAAGGCGTTGTTATTTCCCACGCTACTACCTGCAATAAGGTCCAAGACATTATCGCCAGCAGCACTGTTACCACCCAATTTCCCTTACCCCCCCGAACTCCTCTTAACTCCAACACCTTCCCTAATCTAAACTTTAATGCCATGAAAATCAAATTATTGCATGTGTTAGAGCATTATCACCTGTGATAAAGTTCTAAGGCAGGCAATAATTGGCCATGGCATCTTGGTCAATGATTCCAATGCAGTAGTTTATTGAAAAAAAGGAAATTTGCATTTGAAATATTTAATTGGAATGCATATACATAACTTAAAATAGAGAAGCGTAAGCATCTGAACTACAAGGAAGCAGAACAAGTTAAAACGATTACAGAGTGATGAGAAGGAATTACCTGTTGTTGTTGATCCAGCTGTAGTAGATGGTCCTATGAAAATAACACATATTTAGGTTAGAATTGATAGGAAAGGTTTAGAAAAATTACACAATATAATTGAAAATAACCTGAATCTGAAGTTTAAAAAAAGGGCTAGATACATCATTCCCCACAGAATGATGAGCTGAGGTGATAAAAAGGGTGGGGAAGTGAGAAAAGGGTTGGGAAGGTGCTAGTGTGTATCTGGAAGCATCACGGCAGTGTGGTTTCACCTGCCACAGTGTGACCGTGCCGCATATAATCGCCCCGTAGCACCATGCAAAAAGGCGTTGTTATTTCCCACGCAACTACCTGCAATAAGGTCCAAGACTTTATCGCCAGCAGCACTGTTACCACTCAGTTTCCCTAAACCCCCCGAACTCCTCTTAACTCCAGCCCCTTTCCCTAATCTAAACTTTAATGCCTTGAAAATCAAATTATTGCATGTGTTACAGCATTATCACCTGTGATAATGTCCTAAGGCATGCAATAATTGGCCATGGCATCTTTGTCAATGATTGCAATGCAGTAGTTTATTGAAAAAAAGGAAATTTGCATTTGAAATATTTAATTGGAATGCATATACATAACTTAAAATAGAGAAGCGTAAGCATCTGAACTACAAGGAAGCAGAACAAGTTAAAACGAATACAGAGAGATGAGAAGGATTTACCTGTTGTTGTTGATCCAGGAGTAGTAGTTGGTCCTATGAAAATAACACATATTTAGGTCAGAATTGATAAGAAAGGTTTAGAAAAATTACACAATATAATTGAAAATAACCTGAATTTGAAGTTTAAAAAAAGGGCTAGATTCATCATTCTCCACAGAATGATGAGCTGAGGTTATAAAGAGGGTGGGGAAGTGAGAAAAGGGTTGGGAAGGTGCTAGTTTGTATCTGGAAGCATCACTGCAGTGTGGTTTCACCTGCCACAGTGCGGCCATGCCGCATATTATCGCCCCGTAGCACCATGCAAAAAGGCGTTGATATTTCCCACGCTACTACCTGCAATGATGTCCAAGACATTATCACCAGCAGCACTGTTACCACTCAGTTTCCCTAACCCCCCCGAACTCCTCTTAACTCCAGCCCCTTTCCCTATTTTAAATTTTAATGCCGTGAAAATCAAATTATTGCATGTGTTAGAGCATTATCACCTGTGATGATGTTCTAAGGCATGCAATAAGCACCATGCAAAAAGGCGTTGTTATTTCCCACGCTACAATGATGTCCAAGACATTATCGCCAGCAGCACTGTTACCATCCAATTTCCCTAACCCCCCGAACTCCTCTAAACTCCAGCCCCTTTCCCTAATTTAAATTTTAATGCCGTGAAAATCAAATTATTGCATGTGTTACAGCATTATCACCTGTGATAATGTCCTAAGGCAGGCAATAATTGGCCATGGCATCTTGGTCAATGATTCCAATGCAGTAGTTTATTGAAAAAAAGGAAATTTGCATTTGAAATATTTAATTGGAATGCATATACATAACTTAAAATAGAGAAGCGTAAGCATCTGAACTACAAGGAAGCAGAACAAGTTAAAACGATTACAGAGAGATGAGAAGGAATTACCTGTTGTTGTTGATCCAGCTGTAGTAGATGGTCCTATGAAAATAACACATATTTAGGTTAGAATTGATAGGAAAGCTTTAGAAAAATTACACAATATAATTGAAAATAACCTGAATCTGAAGTTTAAAAAAAGGGCTAGATTCATCATTCTCCACAGAATGATGAGCTGAGGTGATAAAGAGGGTGGGGAAGTGAGAAAAGGGTTGGGAAGGTGCTAGTGTGTATCTGGAAGCATCACTGCAGTGTGGTTTCACCTGCCACAGTGCGGCCATGCCGCATATAATCGCCCCATAGCACCATGCAAAAAGGCGTTGTTATTTCCCACGCTACTACCTGCAATAAGGTCCAAGACATTATCGCCAGCAGCACTGTTACCACTCCAATTTCCCTAACCCCCCGAACTCCTCTTAACTCCAGCCCCTTTCCCTAATTTAAATTTTAATGCCGTGAAAATCAAATTATTGCATGTGTTAGAGCATTATCACCTGTGATAATGTCCTAAGGCAGGCAATAATTGGCCATGGCATCTTGGTCAATGATTCCAATGCAGTAGTTTATTGAAAAAAAGGAAATTTGCATTTGAAATATTTAATTGGAATGCATATACATAACTTAAAATAGAGAAGCGTAAGCATCTGAACTACAAGGAAGCAGAACAAGTTAAAACGATTACAGAGTAGATGAGAAGGAATTACCTGTTGTTGTTGATCCAGCTGTAGTAGATGGTCCTATGAAAATAACACATATTTAGGTTAGAATTGATAGGAAAGGTTTAGAAAAATTACACAATATAATTGAAAATAACCTGAATTAGAAGTTTAAAAAAAGGGCTAGATTCATCATTCCCCACAGAATGATGAGCTGAGGTGATAAAGAGGGTGGGGAAGTGAGAAAAGGGTTGGGAAGGTGCTAGTGTGTATCTGGAAGCATCACGGCAGTGTGGTTTCACCTGCCACAGTGCGGCCGTGCCGCATATTATCGCCCCGTAGCACCATGCAAAAAGGCGTTGTTATTTCCCACGCTACTACCTGCAATGATGTCCAAGACATTATCGCCAGCAGCACTGTTACCACTCAGTTTCCCTAACCCCCCCGAACTCCTCTTAACTCCAGCCCCTTTCCCTAATTTAAATTTTAATGCCGTGAAAATCAAATTATTGCATGTGTTAGAGCATTATCACCTGTGATAATGTCCTAAGGCATGCAATAATTGGCCATGGCATCTTGGTCAATGATTCCAATGCAGTAGTTTATTGAAAAAAAGGAAATTTGCATTTGAAATATTTAATTGGAATGCATATACATAACTTAAAATAGAGAAGCGTAAGCATCTGAACTACAAGGAAGCAGAACAAGTTAAAACGATTACAGAGAGATGAGAAGGATTTACCTGTTGTTGTTGATCCAGGTGTAGTAGTTGGTCCTATGAAAATAACACATATTTAGGTTAGAATTGATAAGAAAGGTTTAGAAAAATTACACAATATAATTGAAAATAACCTGAATTGAAGTTTAAAAAAAGGGCTAGATTCATCATTCCCCACAGAATGATGAGCTGAGGTGATAAAGAGGGTGGGGAAGTGAGAAAAGGGTTGGGAAGGTGCTAGTGTGTATCTGGAAGCATCACGGCAGTGTGGTTTCACCTGCCACAGTGCGGCCGTGCCGCATATTATCGCCCCTAGCACCATGCAAAAAGGCGTTGTTATTTCCCACGCTACTACCTGCAATAACGTCCAAGACATTATCGCCAGCAGCACTGTTACCATCCAATTTCTCTAAACCCCCCGAACTCCTCTTAACTCCAGCCCCTTTCCCTAATCTAAACTTTAATGCCATGAAAATCAAATTATTGAATATGTTAGAGCATTATCACCTGTGATAATCTCCTAAGGCAAGCAATAATTGGCCATGGCATCTTGGTCAATGATTCCAATGCAGTAGTTTATTGAAAAAAAGGAAATTTGCATTGGAAATATTTAATTGGAATGCATATACATAACTTAAAATAGAGAAGCGTAAGCATCTGAACTACAAGGAAGCAGAACAAGTTAAAACGATTACAGAGAGATGAGAAGGAATTACCTGTTGTTGTTGATCCAGCTGTAGTAGTTGGTCCTATGAAAATAACACATATTTAGGTTAGAATTGATAGGAAAGGTTTAGAAAAATTACACAATATAATTGAAAATAACCTGAATTGAAGTTTAAAAAAAGGGCTAGATTCATCATTCCCCACAGAATGATGAGCTGAGGTGATAAAGAGGGTGGGGAAGTGAGAAAAGGGTTGGGAAGGTGCTAGTGTGTATCTGGAAGCATCACGGCAGTGTGGTTTCACCTGCCACAGTGCGGCCGTGCCGCATATAATCGCCCCTAGCACCATGCAAAAAGGCGTTGTTATTTCCCACGCTACTACCTGCAATAATGTCCAAGACATTATCGCCAGCAGCACTGTTACCACCCAATTTCCCTAACCCCCCGAACTCCTCTTAACTCCAGCCCCTTTCCCTAATTTAAATTTTAATGCCATGAAAATCAAATTATTGCATGTGTTAGAGCATTATCACCTGTGATAATGTCCTAAGGCATGCAATAATTGGCCATGGCATCTTTGTCAATGATTCCAATGCAGTAGTTTATTGAAAAAAAGGAAATTTGCATTTGAAATATTTAATTGGAATGCATATACATAACTTAAAATAGAGAAGCGTAAGCATCTGAACTACATGGAAGCAGAACAAGTTAAAACGATTACAGAGAGATGAGAAGGAATTACCTGTTGTTGTTGATCCAGCTGTAGTAGATGGTCCTATGAAAATAACACATATTTAGGTTAGAATTGATAGGAAAGGTTTAGAAAAATTACACAATATAATTGAAAATAACCTGAATGAAGTTTAAAAAAAGGGCTAGATTCATCATTCTCCACAGAATGATGAGCTGAGGTGATAAAGAGGGTGGGGAAGTGAGAAAAGGGTTGGGAAGGTGCTAGTGTGTATCTGGAAGCATCACGGCAGTGTGGTTTCACCTGCCACAGTGCGGCCGTGCCGCATATAATCGCCCCTAGCACCATGCAAAAAGGCGTTGTTATTTCCCACGCTACTACCTGCAATAATGTCCAAGACATTATCGCCAGCAGCACTGTTACCACCCAATTTCCCTTACCCCCCGAACTCCTCTTAACTCCAACCCCTATCCCTAATCTAAACTTTAATGCCATGAAAATCAAATTATTGCATGTGTTAGAGCATTATCACCTGTGATAATGTCCTAAGGCAGGCAATAATTGGCCATGGCATCTTGGTCAATGATTCCAATGCAGTAGTTTATTGAAAAAAAGGAAATTTGCATTTGAAATATTTAATTGGAATGCATATACATAACTTAAAATAGAGAAGCGTAAGCATCTGAACTACAAGGAAGCAGAACAAGTTAAAACGATTACAGAGTGATGAGAAGGAATTACCTGTTGTTGTTGATCCAGCTGTAGTAGATGGTCCTATGAAAATAACACATATTTAGGTTAGAATTGATAGGAAAGGTTTAGAAAAATTACACAATATAATTGAAAATAACCTGAATCTGAAGTTTAAAAAAAGGGCTAGATACATCATTCCCCACAGAATGATGAGCTGAGGTGATAAAGAGGGTGGGGAAGTGAGAAAAGGGTTGGGAAGGTGCTAGTGTGTATCTGGAAGCATCACTGCAGTGTGGTTTCACCTGCCACAGTGCGGCCATGCCGCATATTATCGCCCCGTAGCACCATGCAAAAAGGCGTTGTTATTTCCCACGCTACTACCTGCAATGATGTCCAAGACATTATCGCCAGCAGCACTGTTACCACTCAGTTTCCCTAACCCCCCCGAACTCCTCTTAACTCCAGCCCCTTTCCCTAATTTAAATTTTAATGCCGTGAAAATCAAATTATTGCATGTGTTAGAGCATTATCACCTGTGATAATGTCCTAAGGCATGCAATAATTGGCCATGGCATCTTTGTCAATGATTCCAATGCAGTAGTTTATTGAAAAAAAGGAAATTTGCATTTGAAATATTTAATTGGAATGCATATACATAACTTAAAATAGAGAAGCGTAAGCATCTGAACTACAAGGAAGCAGAACAAGTTAAAACGATTACAGAGAGATGAGAAGGATTACCTGTTGTTGTTGATCCAGGTGTAGTAGTTGGTCCTATGAAAATAACACATATTTAGGTTAGAATTGATAAAGCAAAATTGCTTACCTTGTAATAGGTGTCATCCCAGGACAGCAGGATGTAGTCCTCACATATGGGTGACATCAGTAATGGAGCCCTATGTACGGAAAACTTCTGTAAAAGTTTCTATGAAACTTTTGACTGGCACCAGAGTGCCTACTGAGCATGCCCAGCATGTCATTATATTCCCTGCCACAGGGGTCTCCCTTTAGTCTTTGATTGTAGCAAATAGCGTTAGCCAAAAATAAAATAATAAAACGTATCGGACCCAACTCCGCGGGGTGGCGGGTGGGTTTCGTGAGGACTACATCCTGCTGTCCTGGGATAACACCTATTACAAGGTAAGCAATTTTGCTTTATCCCAGGACAAGCAGGATGCTAGTCCTCACATATGGGTGATTAGCAAGCTAGAGGCTGAATCATTTTGTGCTGAAGCAACAGTGATGTAATGTTGTTGAAATGAATTAGTCGAAGATCACAGCAGGCTGGATGTGGAAAGAGTTGGGGTTAAACTGGAAACAAGTACTTTAAAACAGATTGTCCATAGGCTGACTCTTGTCTTCCCTCTTTGTCTAAACAGTAGTGAGCTGCAAAGGTATGAAGAGAACTCCATGTTGCTGCTTTGCAAATGTCCA
>NW_021820454.1:0-30201 GCF_901001135.1 Rhinatrema bivittatum
CGAACTGATTTATCTCTGCCAGATTTCCCCTTAGACAGATGAGTACCCTTATAATATTACACACTACTTTTCTTCTTTTATTCCCCTGCTTTTGGAACTTTCTTGGACTAGTGTTATTGGATCTCAATTAGTAGACTTTTGGACTAGAAAGAATTGTATTTCCTGTTATTTTTGAATGAACCTTGTAAATTTATTTTCCTTTCTTTTCCTTTTCTGATCAAGAGTTTTCTTGTGACATATATGGAAAGCGCATAAATAAAAACAAAAAATAAATAACTGTGTGCTGCAATTCAGCGCACAGTTTCCTAATGCACAGGCTAATATTTCTTCCAACTCCAGGTGCAGTAAGCTAATGGCACGCTAAATGCATCAGGAGTTAAAGCGCATGCTTAGCCAGTTAAGATGTGCGTACAGCATGGACTGAATGCGGGCTTTAACTCCAGAGGGCAGTGAGGTGAGGAAGTTTGCCAGCGGGAGAGTTCTGGCATGCTCCAGCTCTTCAGCCAGATAAGTTCGTACTTATGTGGCTGCATGTGTGGTTGCCGCTGCTTAGCCGGATAAGCACTATAAAAAGAGGCAGGAACAATTTCCAGTTGCTCCTGCCCCCGCTGGCTCCTGAGCCACAGTGGCATTGGCCGGCCTTGAGGCAAGTGCCATTTTTCTGTATGATTGTGCAAGCGTACGAATGTGCAACAAAACAGGACCGCCGGCCCTGAGATCGGCATCTTTTGGTTTTACAGCCATCTCCCTCCTTTCTGCGTTGAAGAAGGGATAAGTGGGAGCTTGGGAGGTCCTAGTCCTGGCTTTTTGGCAGGGGACAGAGGGTCTGGCTTTGGCCCCGGCTTGGCTCAGCCCAGCCCAGGGAGGCCCCAGCTCCCTTGAGACAGCCGCCGGAGGGTCTGGAGAGCCCTGTTTTATTTGTATTTTGTTTTTACATGTAATGTTTATTTTGGTTCAGCAAATGAACTGAACCCCCCCCCCCCCCCCCAAAAAAAAAAAAAAATCCTCAATAAACAAACTGGAATCTGACTAAAATGCCCCGATGAAATAAAAAATGAACCAAAATGAAAAATGTCCTCTGCACATCCCCTACTGCCTGGCAGCTCAGCACTGATTAAAGAATCAGTGCTGAGCTGCACACGGGAGGGTTCCCGGTGGCAGTCCCTGAGTCAGATCTTCCATTTCCTGGGTCAGCTGCAGGTGCAGCATGCGCAGCCCCTGGGAAAGGAGTCACGGTTATTGCACAAGGGTGGCTGCAATTCAGGGCCCATGACCGCAGGGTCTTGGAAGGAGCCCTGGGGCACATCCCCTGGCCCAAGGCCAGCACTGCAATGGCCAGATGAGATATGCTAGGGTTGGGGGATTTGAAACAGGGGGAAAATCCCTAGGTGATTGCAACTGAAAGCTCATGGCACTAGATCCTAGCCCTAGTTCTGATTTGAGCTGGAAGAGCAGGAGGTAAAAAAATAAAAAGATATCAATTATCATTAGGTCTAATTTTCTCTTTAAGCTATACCAAAATATGAACATCTGGAAAAGCTCTCTTTTTCCACACCACACAGGGGCATAGGGTGACTGCTGAAGTTGGTGGTGCACCAGAAAATTTGCTGTTGCCAGGTGCCCTAGAACACAGTACACCCTCCTGCATTACCTTGTGAGCACTACTTGTCTCTGTGTGTTTGTGTATGTGTATGAATGGGGGCCTGCTTTGGGGGGGGGGGGAATGGGAGCCTGCTTGGGTTGTGTGTGTATATATGAGAGAGAGAGAGAGCACGTGGGAGTGAGAGCCTGTATATATGTGTGATGGAGGGTATAGATGAGTGGGAGCTTGAGTGTGTGAGAAAGCATATGAGAGTGGGAGCCTGTGTATATGTGTATGTGTATGTGTGTGTGAGACAGTGGCAGCCTGCATGTAAAAATGAGAGCCTGTGTATGTGAGGGAATGTGAAACTGTGTGAAACAGCATGTAAAAGTGAGAGCATGTGTGTTTCTATGGGGGAAAATGGGAGCCTGCATGTGAGAGACAGCATGTTAGAGTAAGAGCATGTGTGTATTTGTGAGAATGGAAGCTTGCATGTAAGAGCATGTGAGAGTGAGAGCCTGCATGTGTGAGAGAGAGCATGTAAGAGTGGGATCCTGTGTGTGAGACTGCACATGTGAGAAAATGCTTGTATGTGTGTATCAAGGAGGAAGGAAAGAAGACAGGAGGAGGGTGAAGAAACAGAAAGAATAAGAGAGACCCTGAAAAAAGAATAAGGAAAAGACACCTTTAAAAATCTACCCCATAATATGTATGTGAGAGGGAGAGAGCCTGTATGTGTGAAAGAGAGGGAGTGTGTGTGAGAGGATTGGCATGTATATGAGAGAGGGAGTGTGTGACAGAATGTGTGTGTGTGTGTGTGTGTGTGTGTGAATGAGAAAGAGAGAGAGGAGATAGTTTGTGTGGCTCTACCTCCCTCAATCTTCAATAATCTCAGGATGAGTGGAAATCAAAAGATCCCAGGTATGGAGAGCAGGAAATTTTGTAATCCTTATTAGTTTTAATTATTGGGTGTAATTTGATGTTTCTGTTTTTAAATATTTTGTTTTCGGGGGGGGGGGGGAAATATTGGAACATTTTGTAATTATTGGATGTTTTATTCATCAGATGTTTTGAAATACTATATTAGTGTTTGGTAAATATTACAAAAAAATGTATGCAAGTTTTTTTAATTATTGGATGTTCGTCAGCTGTTTTGACATTTATTCTTTTTATCAGTATGGTTTTAATATTATGAAGTTTTGCATCTCTTGATTTTATTACTTGGTGTCTTGTGAGGAGTGATGTTGTTTCTATTTTTCCATTGCTGCCCTGCATGAATACAGTGGGGCTTGTGGTTTCCAGTACAGTTTTTGTTGGCACGTTTCTAATTTGTATTTGGTGAGGGTTTGTCTGTATTTTAAAGGTCCAGTTCTTGTGTAACTTGAATTCTTGCTATGAAAATGATGGTACTTAGCATCACTGGCTTTTATGTTGTCATGGTCATCTCTTCCTCATTTCTATTTTAAACAGAAGTTTGCTCTTTATTAATTTCATTTGCATGCAGAAAGAGGTTTTGAATGTTCTTGCAGAATTTTTGTTTTTTTCATTCACATGTTTTAATGTAACTGCTGTAGATTAGGAGATTATTTTAAATGATGGCCTTAGCTAATTTTCCCTCTAAGAACTGGGTTGTTGTGAGCATAAATTTGATAGGCTTTTTTTTGCATCAAAGGAAGCAGTGCTCACAGGGTAATGTAGGAATGTGCACTGTGTTCTAGGACACCTGGCAGCAGCAGCACAGTTTCTGGTGCACCACCTCCTTCAGCAGTCACCTTACGCCCCTGCAGAGAAAGACAACCAAAATGAAAAAGGGCATGGAATGGCTTCGCTATAAGGAAAGGTTAAACACGAGAGGGCTCTTCAGGCTGGAGAAGAGATGGCTGAGAGGAGGTATGATAGAGGTCTATAAGATTATCAGTGGAGTGGAACGGGCTAACAGGGAACAAAACAGTACTGGGGCTGGGGGGGGGGGGGGGTCACATCATGAAGCTAGCAGGTCACACATTTAAAAATGTAACCCCTGTCCCGGTTTGTAAACCCAGAGGACAAGGCACATGAGGGTCCCAGGGTCACTTTCTAAGTCTTTCTCCCACTCTTACAGAGCAATGGGGGGTCCCAGGATGGGGTTCTTTTCCGATGGGGTGGGGAATCAGTCCTCCAAGGCAAAAGGTGAGAGCGGGCTCCCAGTTTCACTGTCCTGGGGAGGTCGCAGTTCATTTCATCATTAAGGGATTGTGAGTGCCCACAAAAATACTCGGGAGGCTCAAGCAGAGTGTCCAAAATAAATGTTTACTGTATAGGTTCTTAGATGGCAAAAAATGGCTCTGTAAATGGCTTGCAATCACAGCTCTCCACTCTTTTCTTTATCTGTGCAAGTGTTTCCCAGTAATGGGCCAGGGAAACTCTCACCATCCAGGGCTTGGCAAAGTCAGCTCTCCCAGGTGGGGGAGCATCCTAGGTGGGCGGAAAATACCCCTTTCCAATTTACTGGTGGAAAAATATGAGGACTTAGGCTCTGCCCAGTCTCCTAAATTATACCTCTTCTCCCCAAGGAAGAGACTCTGACTCAGGGCCCTCAGAATGTAACACTAGATCAGCGGTTCTCAACCTGTGGGTCGCGACCCCGGCGGGGGTCGAACGCCCAAAACACAGGGGTCGCCTAAAGCAGGGGTCCCCAACCACCGGTCCGCGGACCGGGACCCGGGCCGTGGGAGTTTTTTGCCGGTCCGCGGCGCCGCCAAGCACCGGCAGGTGTGTCGCGCGCTCCCGGTCTCTCCCGCTGCCGTTGCCGCCGGGCTGTCAGCACGTTCAAGCCCAGCGGGAACGGCAGCGGCGCTAGAAGAAGCTGTGCACCCGTGGCTGGGCCTTTTCTTCTTCCTGCGCCTGCCCCCCCCCCCTCCCGTGACCCGGAACAGGAAGTGAATCGCGGTGCGCGGGAAGGAGAGAGAGCCGCGCGGCGCGAAAAAATAGCAGCAGCGGCTGCAGCATCAGTCCTCGAGCAATAGAAGCAGCCAGTAATGGAGAAAGGAGACAGCAGCATGAGCCTCCCGCGGCCGATGGGATTCTTCTTTCTTGGCCAGCGGAGGCTGCTGCAGCTCCCATTTGTGCTCGGGGGAGAAGAGGAAGTGAGTGAGAGAAAGAGAGAGAAGCAGCCAGCCAGTGTGTGATTGACTGGTCAGAGAGCTGATGTGTGTGTGTATGTGAGAGACAATGAAAGTGATTGCTCAGGGAGATGACTGATGTGTATGTGAGAGTGTGAGACATTAGTCAGGGAGGTGACTGATGTGTGTGTGTGAGAGAGAGAAAAAGCATGGAAGTGAGAAGTCTGGGTATGTGAGAAAGCATGGGCGTAAGAAGCCTGGTGTTGTGGGGGTGAAAGAAAGCATGGGAGTGAGAAACCTGGGTGAGTGTACATGCATGAGAGAGAGAGGACTGCTTGGTAAGGTGATGGTGCGATGTGAGAGAAAAAGACTGGTGTGTGTGTGTGAATATGAGAGAAAGTGATTATGGGAATGAGAAGCCTGTGCATGTGGGATGAGAACAAGCATGGGAGTGAGAGACTAGTGAGTGAGTGTGTGTGTGTGTGAGAGAGAGAGACAGACAGAGAAAGTGATTATGAGAGTGAGAAGCCCATATATGTAAGTAGAACACGGGAGTGGGAAGCCTGTGTGTGTGTGTGTGTGTGTGTATGGCATGAGAGAAACTGTTCAGGAAGGTGACTGGTGTGTGTGTGAGAAAGTGATTATGAGAGTGAGAAGCCCGTATATGTAAGTAGAACACAGGAGTGGGAAGCCTGTGTGTGTGTGTGTGTATGGCATGAGAGAAACTGTTCAGGAAGGTGACTGGTGTGTGTGTGCCAAGACTGTTTGGGAGATGATTGGTGTGTGAGAGACAGAAACTGGTCATGGGGGCATGACTGGTATGGTGTGTGTGTGTGAGAGACATGGGCACTAAGGAAGAGGACCATAAGTATAGAGCTTAGCTTCTACTGCTGCTTCTGGTGAGTGCCACGGCCTGCAGGGAAGGGGAGTAGGAGAGCTGCTGGAGGGGGTAAGTAAAGGTGGCTTTTTAAGTTTATTTTTCTTGACTGCCATTTTAATTGTGTGATGTCTGCTTTTTTGAAATATTTTATTGGTGTTTGGAGAATGTTTAATAGTTTTTATGAGTTTTTAATTGTTGGATGTTCATAGCTGTTTTGAAACATTTATTCTGCTTATTAGTATAGTTTTACAATTATTTCTGTGTGGGGATCTATAGCTGCTTGCTAGTTCTGTTTTCCTAATAAGAGGTTGTATTGGTTTTTAGGACCTGATTTAATATTTGTAGTGTTGCCTTTTCATAGATAGGGTTGCTCCTGTTTGAGTGTATTCCATAATACAGGTGTAACTGTGTGCGGATTAGTTTATGTGCATTACTACAGATCCTGGGAGTATGTTAGGTCGGTTCTGTGTCTGTTACCGAGATGAGATATTTTGCTAGCATGTAAGCGTTTGTATCAGTCTTATTTGTTGTGTTTTCTCAGAGGACATGCATTGGTGGTAAACTGCTGTCTTTTCATAAGTAGGGCTATTGAGCCTGGAATAGAAGGAGTTTGAGTTGCTGTTACTGAGATGTCACTAGAACCAGAATATCTTTTTTGTAGGGTGAGTTGTATGGGGAATGTCATAATTCTGCTTTACATCCATTATTGTGGGTCAGGGGGGTTCCTGTGGATACAAACTGTACTTTTACATCTAGCTCCGTGACGATCATGGGTCAGTGTGCCATGCATGTGAGAACCTATGGTGAGTTGAGTTACATTCACATTATAAATGTCATAATTAAATGATAAGTGTGCACTAAAATCCAACCCCATCCATAACCCCGCCCCCATATGACCAAAGCCCCGCCCTCACCCCACCCTCACGGGGCGAGGGCGGGGCGAGGGGTCACCGCAACATGAGGAACTGTATTGCGGGGTCACGGCATTAGAAAGGTTGAGAACCACTACACTAGATTGAACTCACAGTTCTCCTCTTCAGATGACAGGAGAGGTCCAGATAGCAGGGAACACGGCAGCTCTCTCAGATGTCCCCTCTTCAGGTTAGGGAAGGCTGGCAACAAACTTCCCCCTAGTAACTCAAAGCAAAACTCTTCACAAGAATGGGAGAATCTGGAATCCTCCTGCAGCGAGTCACTCTTGATCCAAGTCACAATTTGTGGGATGGGGAGTAATGGAATCTTCCCTAGCTCCTTATCTAACCTAAGCTTTTGGCCTCCCCCTAAATCCTCCGGCCAGGGGTACCAGGGCTCTCATAGGAAGCAAACCTCGAAAGAATAAGTCCAAAAATCAGCAACCAAACTTATAGAACTAGCATCCAAAAGGTTCTGGTCCCCTTCCCACTCTTGGAGGTATTCGGGCCTAGCACCAAGAGCAGGGGAAAAAAAACTTAAACTAAAGGCAACACTCCTCCTTCCTCCACTCTCTAATTCAACAAGCCACACTCTACAATGTTGCGGGCTTCTTTTATACCAATAGGGGGCTGGCCATTCCAAAACTGGTGTAATCCTTCCTCTGCTATCTCTAATCCAGCTCAAAAATGGATTTAGAACCAGGGCCATTTCTTAATGATTCCCAAAGGGTCATTACAAAAACAAATCGGAGAAAGTATTCTTTCGCTCAGTGCACAATTAAATGGTGGAATTTGCTGCGAGAGGATGTGGTGAAAGCAGTCAGCACAGCTGGCTTTAAAAAAAGGGTTTAGGCAAGTTCCTGGAGGATAAGTCCATAAACCATTATTAGCCAGGTAGACTTGGGAAAGCCACAGTTTATTCCTTGTTCTGAGCATGAAGGGTTGGATCTATTCTTTGGGATCCTGCTGGGTATATGATGATATAAACTTAAAGTGCTGATCAACACAAGGTTGTGGAAGGAAATTTCTGCACATAGTGCTACAGAATTGGTTAAAGATGCACTGCATTTTATTTTATTTTTTTTTAACTTCCTCTGGATTACTGCAGATATAGCTGTAAGGCAGTCAGGAGAAGGCTGAACTCCTTGGATATGTGCTCTTCTTTCACAAACAGCAGTAAAGTTTATGACACATTTTGAAATGACAGTAGTCCTTTGAAACGAATTGGAAAATGTCACCCAGCCTGCCCTAATCTGCTCAGTAACAGAGTAATATTTGTATGCAGTGTTATTGTAAATGGATACATATCTGTTGTGTGTGAATTAAGTATCATAAAGGGGAGACTGTACGCGGCATAGCCACTCCTGAATGAAGTTCTGTTTAGTTTTATAACTGCATGAGTGAATTGTTAATTAGAGAGGGAAGGACAAGAGAGAGAGCTAGGGAGACCAGAGTGAAGAAAGGGAGCTGAAGAAAAAGGGAATATTAGAGTTCAGAGAAGGGGAGAGAGATGGGAAGGGGAGGGGAGAAAGAGGAGAAAAAATATAGGGAAATGGAGGCCTCCCTTGTGGGTGTCCTAGCAGGCCGCAGCCACTCTAATGACTGCACGGCAGGGGCATGAGGGCTGAATTATTTAATCCATCATTAGGGAATCCCTCGCGGTTGCAGATATCATCGTATTCAGCAAGTTTACTATAACAGATTGTTCCTCACTTTCATCCGGAGAGAATGCGGCCATTTAGGGGAAGAATGTTCCACAAATTAAAAAGCTTCACCCATTTTCTTTAGCAGTTCGCAAAAAATGCACAGGCTTTCTTTCCTTTACTTTGTAAAAGTCTATTAAAATAAATGAAAGATAACCCCTTCGATTTTCCTTCAACATCAGATTACCTTGGCATGTAAGGGTTTATGAAGGAGCTCTCCCCATGGTATAAAGAGATGAGCCCTTAACCAGTTAAGTACATTTTCTTGCATAAGCCAGCGACAAGAACAATTAACAACATCTCTAGCTTGGATATCGACTCCTGCTGGCTATGGCTTTTTTAAACTTTTTTTTATACATCATCTTGGCTTAGGCTAATAAAGAGGTTTGGCTTTAATTTAAACTTCCACTTTGTGATACGGTCCATTTGAATGAGCAAAAAAAAATAATTATTTAAACTAAACAAGTTTAAAGGAGATGACTGGCCTTTAACTTCCCTACTCTCCATATCTCGTTGATACCAAGGCCTTGAGTAATGCTAAGCTGCATTAGGAGTACAACCCTAAGTATCTGGTAAAAAAAAGAAAATACGCCTCTGTCATCTCTGCTATTTGCAATCCCAACTTTATGACAATACCATGCTGAGTGCGGGCGACCCAGAGATTGTTGTGCTGCTTCATCTGAAACCTCTTCCAAGTTCCTGAGCACGATGCAGTTTGAAAGACATTAGACTGAAAAGCTGGATAAACTCACTTCACGTAAACTGGAGTTCCAGTCACTTCACATCCCTGCCTTAAGTATGAGATGTATCTGCGCAGGCCTTCTTAGATGGACTGCTAATATCGTGTGCCTCGGGGAGGGAACGGGATGGAAGATGCAAGTCGTTTTTAGAAACTGATGGCCTGGAGGACTTACCTGGTTTCTCTGCAGCCTTTTCCATTACATAAATGCACAGAAAGGAACAGGTGACTGGCATATTTTGTTATAAGGAAGGGCCCCTGGTTTCCTGCAATTCTGTGGCAAGGGTGGTGAAATCTGGCCCTTGTCGTGAAATTGCCAGGGTCCTGCAGAATCGTGGGAGCCAAGATTCGGATCAGGGGTGGCTGGACACAAAGCACCTATCCCGTTCCTCCTGCTGATTCCCGTATGCTGATCTGGGGCACCAGGAGGAAAGCTGCAGTGCATAGGGCCGCATCCTCTTCTTTTGCCACCTGGAGCCTGGCTCTCACTGTGAATCATTGCAGGACACCATAATCCTGTGTGGTTCAAAGCCTGAGCTGAGCCTTAGTCAACAAAGGAGAATGACGGGGCTCGATGCACTGCTGCTACCCTCCTTCTATCCCAGATCAGCATGGAGGGGAGATTGTTGGAGGAGGAGGGAGAGGGTAAGGGTAAGAGGAGAATCAGCCGGGGGGTAAGGAGGAATAACTGTGAGATGGTAGAGAGGAACTTGGGGATTGATTAAAGGGAGAGCCTGGTGGAGGTGAGATAGGAGACTGGCTTCAGTGGCTTGGGAGTGCGTAAGGAGGGACTGGCAAAGGAGAGAGGCCGGGAGAGGATGAGAGAGGGGATCAGCATGGATCGTATGTGTCTTAGAGAGGGGAATGGTGCCAGGGGTATATATGTGTGTGAATGAGAGAAGTGAAAGTGGGGGTGAAAGAGAGGACCGGGGATGGGAAATGGCAAGAGAGGGCAAGGGAGCTCCAGTGGGGTGGGGAAGGGAGCAAAACCACAGCTACGTGAGCAATCTTGCCCCCCACCCAGTCTAGACCCTCCCTTCCTAGACTCTCTCATCCCACTCACCTCCAAGGTCCTGGACCCAGCCTTCTTTTCTCCTGATCAGAGCCTTAGCGTGCCTATGGCCAATATGGCCAGGGCCATAAGCGCCGCCACCAAAAGGCGTCATAGTACCATCGTCATGTGGGGCCTCAGTAAGTGGAAAAGCAGCGCGGCCCGCCGGCCACACTGATGATTCTGGCGGAGCCATGGTGCTTTTCCACTGTCACTGCCCGACGTCTCCACTCCGCCCTCCTTACCTCTTTGGCGACTCCTCCCGCGGTTGATGGACGTCTGGCTGCCGCGGCGTCTGCCTGCCGTCCTCTCCGGCGTCCCCGGTCCGGCTTGGGCACTGCATCCCGCCATGTTGTTCAGCTGCCATAGGGCGCGCATGCTGCGCGGCCCTGATCCTTATTCCTTCTTTGGCACGAACCTCAGGGGCGTCCCCCTGTGATGACGTCACATATCCCAGATATAAAAGCCTACTCTGTTTGCTAGCTAATCGAGTTAGCAAGGGGACTCCTTATGGATGGGATTCGCTCTCCGTACCTAGCTACTCTGCCTCTCCTTAATTGGACTTACTCTATCAGGGTACCCGCTCCTCAGGGGCCTCTCTCTTTACTTTCAGGTCGCTGTCTGGAACCTGTACTCGTGCCTCGAGGGCCCATGTTCCCAGACTCGCTGCCTGAGATCACTTCTGCTTGGAAGAAACTGCTGCCTATACCATCAGTGAGTCACCACCTACATTCTCTCAGAGCTGTTCCCTGGAACCAGGTACTCGCTCCTCGAGGGCCTGCCTCTATCCCAGCTTCTGTGTTACCTTCCGGGAGAAACCGCTATGTGAGTAATTCACCAATGAGGCTCTATACCAGAACCCTGTGTATGCTCCACTGTACTCACTATCTCAGCTTCTCTCCACTACAGCACAGCTATTGAGGGATCGCTGTGCCAGTGTCCTGAGGGACTACAAGCCCAGCCGGGCTTCATCTCTACTCACTACTGCCACCTCTGGTGGCTTCTCAACTCTGTTTAATAAAAGATAATTCTGTGTTGTGTGTCCTAAAGCTGAGCCTGACCTGTGGCCCCTCACGGGACTTCCCCCCCCGTGGGCGTGGTCATCAGCCACAGTGTCCAAGGGTCCACCCAAAACCTTACAAACAATAACACAGGTGTTGGAACGGGAGAAGCCTCATTGGTGGCAGTGGGATGGCGCATGATTTCATGAACGCTACCGCGATCCCCTCACTCACCCTCCCTGCTCCTGAAGAATGGAAAGATCGGGCCTTGCAGCGCGGGCTGCTTCTTTCTCCTCGGCTGTCGGCACCTGATGAAGTCATTCAGGCACCGGCAGCTGGGAGGGAGGAAGCAGCCCGTGTTGCAAGGACCGATCCTTCGATTCTTCAGGAGCAGGGAGGGTGGATGAGGGGATTGTGGTAGCACCGTGGGGGTGAGCAGCGTTAAGGAAATCATGCGGTGAGTAAGGGTATTGTGGGTGAGAAGGTGTGGGAGGGGGTGACAACACTTCTGGGCAGTAGGGGGGCTGGGAAGGGAAAAAAGGCTGGTGAGCAAGACTGTTGGGAAGCGGAGGTCTGGTTGAGGAGGGCCTGTTGAGCAAGACTGCTGGGGAGTGGGGGTCCAAGTGAAGAGAGGGGACTGTGAAGTAAGACTTCTGAGGAGTGGGATTTATGGGATGGGAGAGGGGTCTGGAGAGCAAGACTGCTGGGGCGAGAAGGATTTGGAAGGGGAGAGGGGGAGTGGGGTGTCTGAGAGAGAAGAGGGGAGCAAAACTGCTGGGGTGTTGGGGTTCTGAAAAGGGAGAGGGGGTTGGGACCAAGAGTGATAGGGAGTGGAGGGTAGGGGAGCAAGACTGTGTGGGAGGGAGAGAGAGCATGCGTGTATGTGTGTGGGGAGAGAGAGAGAGCATGCGTATATGTGTGTGGGAGAGAGAGCATGTGTGTATGTGTGTGGGAGAGAGAGAGAGAGAGAGCATGCGTATATGTGTGTGGGAGAGAGAGCATGCGTGTATGTGTGTGGGAGAGAGAGAGAGCATGCGTGTATGTGTGTGGGGAGAGAGAGAGAGAGAGCAGTCGTATATGTGTGTGGGAGAGAGAGCATGCGTGTATGTGTGTGGGGGAGAGAGAGAGAGAGCATGCGTGTATCTGTGTGGGAGAGAGAGCATACGTGTATGTATGTGGGAGAGAGAGAGCATGCGTGTATGTGTGTGGGGGGAGAGAGAGAGCATGCATATATGTGTGTGGGAGAGAGAGAGCATGCGTGTATGTGTGTGGGGGGAGAGAGAGAGAGAGCATGCGTATATGTGTGTGGGAGAGAGAGCATGCGTATATGTGTGTGGGAGAGAGCATGCGTGTATGTGTGTGGGAGAGAGAGAGCATGCATGTATGTGTGTGGGAGAGAGCATGTGGGTGGGAGACAGAGAAAGCATGTGTGTGGGAGACTGACCCCACTTCCTCTCTGCCTGCTAATCCATGACAATTTTAGGGCTTCTAGAAATCAAAAGTTCTAGATATGGATAACAGATGATTTTTTAAAAACCCTTATTAGTTTTAATGGGTGTTATTTGATGTGTTATTTGAAATACTGTATTTATGTTTGGAAAATTTGTATGCAAGTTTTTAATTTTTGAATGCTATTCTGTTCATTAGTTTCAAATTATTATTTTTATTGGTGTGGCTTTACTCATTTTATTGTTTTATGAGGAATGGTAATGCTTCTGTTTTTCCATTATTGCAGTTCATATAGAATTTGGCTGCTTGTGGTTTCCTGTTCAGTTTTTGTCTGAACATTTCTATTTATATTTTATGGTCTCTTTATTCTGTATTTGAGAGTCTATCTGTGTTTTGCATGTGTGATTGAAGTGAGATATTCCAATAGTGTGAAGTTTGTATGTAGGGATCTATAGCAGCTTGGCTTGTTCTATTTTCCTAATAGGAGGTGTATTGGGGTTTTAGGTCTGGTGTAATATTTGCAATGTTAACTTTCATAAGTAGAGTATTGCTGTTTGAGTGCTGGCAGTTAGTGTTGTTTTGATTATAGAAAGTTTATTGCATTGTAATTCTGTTTTCTTGTGGCTCTTTGAGGGTCATGCCCATGCCCAAGATGCATAACAGTAGGCCTAATACCATATGAGTTCCAAGTGCCTCTTGCTTTTTTGCAGGGTTTTGCAGCAGTTTATGTAAATATAATATATATATTGTGATACGTTTATCTCAGAAGACTGTGCTTTGACCATCCTATTTCATGTAAAATGTTATTATAAATGCATAAATTGTAATTGTGCGTGATGGGGTGTAGGGCACCTAATACCCTTGCACTGGCCGTGGGCATTGCTGTACAAACATTTAACAAAGTCTCCCGACTCATGGCGCTGTGTTGTGAAATGGGTGAGGGCTCAGTTTTTCACTTGGCCATAGGGGGCCACATTGCCTGGCTATGGCTCTGCTCCTGATACCAGAACCTCCATTAATCACAGAAGCTCATCCGTGGGCGGATTGGCCTATCGGGGGATCGGTCATCCCCTGGTGAGCCAGTCGCTCTAGTCACGTGGTCTGCCGAGCGCAGCCATGACAGAGCCGCACTTGGCAGACCACATGGTATCTCCTGGGCTGGCCTGGGCAGTGAATCCCCGGGCCGGTTGTCGGGCATCCGCCGCTGACCTCATCTCTGTACCTCCTTCTCCATGCCTGAATTTCCCTCTCTGCCCTCCATCAGTGGTCCTCCCTCCCTCCCTTTGATCTCCCCCTAGATTCTTTCTCTTCTTCTCTCTCCTTCCTCAAGATCCCTGATATCTTTTTTTCTCCATTGAAAAAACCCCAAAATAAATTATACAGTCACAAATGCAGGGTTGGAAAAATACTTTATTTTTATAATGTAAAAGAGCATTTACACTATTAAATATTTATAAAGTAGTGTGGTTGCTCTTAGTCCACTTGAATAAAAAAAAAAATTATAGTGATAACTTTTTTACTGGACTAACAATACATTTTTTTTTTGTTGGTTGACTTTTATTACTTTGCACTATAAAAAATGTAAGAGCATGCAAATGTATGTAAATGTCCCGCCAAATTTCAGAAACTTTGCCGCAGAATGTTCTATCCCTTGCCACAGCATGAGCTGCAGAAGGAAACTGGGAGCTGTGGTTATAAGGACAGTTTATTAAAGGAGAACGTGTCTGCTGTAACAAATACTGCATACACATCTTCTGTAACAAACACTGTGTGGGAGTCACTGTGGAGATGGGCAAGAATTCAATTTGCATTGCAGGGATTTTTTTTTTTTTTTTTGTTAAAAAGGCACCACTGTAAACTGGCTTGGCTTTCACATGGTATCCTTCTCCGTTAGCACTGTTAATTCACAAGGCTTTCTGACCAGATTTCTCCATTTTAAGATACAGAGTCCCATTTCTTTACAGGAGATTTGAAATATCAGGGCCATGGAGGCCTGCAGGAAACAAGGAATTTTATTTCTCTCTTTATAAATATTTGATATTCTACCTTTTACCTAGTTAGGCACAAGGTGGATTACTTTCAGCTGCAGCAGATAAAGACCATATGGTCCATCCACATGTCCTACAAAAGGAAGGGTATAGAGAAACTCAGCTTCAGACAACTTTATGGGCAAGACAATTTTTTTGTACGTTTTGCCAGTAAGAGAGTTAACATACAAAGGAAAAATTTACAAAATAGATAATTATAGTAAGATAAAAATGACAGGGTATAGAAAGGACAATTTAAGTTACAAAGTAGGAGCACAATGCAATAAAATGTGAGTAAAAAATATGAGCTAAATTTTAACTCACATTATTTAGATTCACTGTAAAAATCGAATTAACTGCTGATGTGATATGCTAACGAATTGGGAGTAAAAACAAAAATTGTGTTAACCCGAAATGTGCTCAGATGTGCTTAGCATGAATAAAATGATTTAGGCACATAAAACACATATTTTGCGTGCAGTTTCTTCTGCGTCTAAAACAAGATTTTTGTCCACACACACACATATTTTCTGCATAAAGCACAGCACAGAAAACTTGATTTTGTGCTTAATTTCCAAGTACAGGAGCTCTGGCACAAGGTTCAGCCCCATTGACTGTCTGTCTGAGTAATTTTACTCCGGCTCTTTCCGGGACTTAAATTTCCAGTATTAAGAAACCATGATTTTAAGCCTACAAGCCTCTGCACCGCCGAGTAATAGCTGATGCTTTCATTGAGATGGGATTTAACCCCGGAGTGGACACAGTTTTTGCAGGCAGGCATCCTTGCTGCATCAAAAGTGCTCTGTGCACAAAACATGGTGGGGACCTTTTTTTCGGCTGGTGAATAATTAAATCTAAAATCCAACTTCAGTAAATTCCGTGGAGGGGGAACAATAAGATTGTGCTGCCGTACTCCAGCGTGCAGCGGGGCCCGGGACTATCGCCACGGTGCTGAGTGCAACATTTGAAATGGTTTCTAAACTCAACCCCCCGCCCCATCTTTCCTAGGGGCTGTGGGAGCTTGGCGGCCTCCGGGGTGGGGGAGGGGTTTGCTGGTTACGGCCGGGGAGGCCGAGCTCCTTCCCTCCGGTAGGAGGAGCAGAGAGAGAGAGAGAGAGTAGAAAGCAACTTTTGTCTCGGCCGGCGCTGTGCCCTGGGCGGGGGGGAGAGAGAGGGAGACATCGGTGGGAAAGGCAGCCCCCGGGATGGAGGAGGCCGGGAGGGCTCCGGGAAAGAGGCGCGAGCGGGCCCCTTTTTTTGCTTCTTATTAGTTGGTATTTCGCGCCCTTCCTCCGCTGCCCGATCGCAAGCATCATGTGGGGACGGCTGAGCCCGGCGGATTACGGCCCCAGATACAGCGGCTGCGCTGCAGGTAAGGCAGGGACACGGGGGGCGCTCTCTGCAGCCTCGCACGCCTCCTTCAGTTTTGGAGGGTGCGGTGGTAGAGGGGGACGGGATCTCGCCCCGGTGCTGCCAGCGTGGCTTCTTCCCCCGCCACGAGCAAGGGCTACGTGGAACCCGTGCCGGGGTTTTATTCCTTCGCCCTCCGTTTCCCGTCCCGATCAGGTCGGGGGCCGGGGAGGGGATGGGATGAGGAGGATGTTGGGTGCGTGCGTCCCGGTTTAACGCTGCGCCCGGGCGCTCACTTCGGAGCTGTCACGCAGCGGATTGCACAATGCCGGGCCGGGGTATTTCGCTCCTTGCTGGTTGCTGTTGCCATCTGGCGCCTGCGGGCTGACACTTCCTCCTCGAAAAGTGCCCGTGCTCTCAACTCTCTGGGACGGGCTGGGGTTGGGAAGTGTTAAAGCACTTTTCAGCCCGCACCCTGCTATTTTGGAGCGGGCTCAGGGACAGGAGGCAGCACAGGGCTTTGCTTTCATTTAATGGCTTCAGGCCGGCGATCGTATGGTGATGCCACGAGCCGAGCTGCGGCTGGAAAGGAAATGCATGGGCAATAAGATGCGGTGGAAAGAGCTCAGTTCCCGGGCGGGGAGAGGGGCTTTCAGGAATGGAGAGATGGCTTTCTCTTTATTGAACATTGTTCTGGGAGCCATTTCCTCCATAAAATAAAGTGTGACAGTTTGCGTGGGTGGAATAACCTCTTTGCTGTGGTCACATCTTTGTTGCAATTATCAGTTAATTTGTGTTCCACAGTCACGAGTGTGTTGTCTTGTCAGTTTTCCATTTGTGGATCGCCCTTCCAAAAATATGCACAGAGCATTTTACAACACAAACATAAATAATTGGATGGATGGGCAGACTGGATGGGCCATACGGTCTTTTTCTGCTGTCATGTTTGTATAGCTCCATGTCAAAAGGGAGGGGATGAGCCAGGCCTGGCTTTTCCCCCTGGCATGCTGGGAGACGTAGTTCTGCTGATCTGAGGTAACCCGAACTCTTTCTCCCTACAGACCAGGGGGTAAAACCAGGACTGATTAGACCTATGCTTTTTGGCATGGAATTATAGGGTCAGTCACTTGTTTTTATTTAATCTTTTATAGTTCTTAACAGAACAGTTCATATATTACATATCCAACTATGATTTTAAACAGCACAATAAAGCAGCATTAGAGAGAGAGAACAAAAGAGAACAACAAATTATGAACAATGTACTTACTGTGCATAATAAAAATGAAAGTATATCTGATAATACTTTGTTTCACACTAATTTGAAGGAGAAAAGTAGTTCCAGAACTATCCTGAAATATTGTTGTATGTTTTAAGTGACCCCCCCCTTAAGATAGTGTGACAATCTTTCCATCTGAGCAGCCTCAAAGAGTTAGGAACTCGATCTGCCTATGACAGATGACGGTTTCCAAAGTTGAGCAATAGTGAATCTTGTGGCTAATAACATCTGAGAGAGATGCTTTTTCATTTTACTGACTATAGAGAGGTCACCCCAGTATCCTAGTAATGCTATCTCAGGGGAGGGTTCAAACTCGAAACCACTTTGTACATTTCTGTGAACACCTTCTACCAAAAATCTTGAACAATCTGACATGTCTACCCTGTAAGCAGAGGAGACCCTCCCTGAACCACATTTCCTGCAGCACCATGGGCTAGCAATGATAATCAACCACGTGCTTGGCCATAGCTAGCTAGCTGAAATTGTGGATTAGATTTATTTATATTCCTCCTTTCAGGAACTTCAGAGCAGATTACATTCAGGTACTGTAGGTATTTCCCTGTCCCCAGAGAGCTTACAATCAAAGGGCCTGATTTACTAAGGCTTCTCTCCCATTCTATATCTAGGGGGAAAATGCTCAGTAAATGAGTTCCTAATTTTGTACCTGAGGCAGTGGAAGATGAAGTGACTTTCTCAAGGTCACGAGGGCCGCAGGATTTGAACCCTGGCTTCCCTGGTTCACAGCTCTAACCACTAGACCCGTCACTCTAATGCCTAAAAAAAAAAGCACCAAAATACAGCACTGAAAAGTTGTGCATTCAAAGTGATTTCTTTTCCATCAGTTAGGGCCAGCTCTACTGCAGGTTTGTCAGGGATGCTTGCCTCCAGCTCCAGCTTCCTGATGGGGCTTCTGCAGGCGTGACAGGGTTGCAAGATGTGGGGCCCTCAAAAGCATGCCCTGACTTGTACAGAAAATTCTTATTTTTGTATGTAAACATTACTTTCTCCTGCTGAGGGTGCACAACGCTGTAATTGATACCACAGACTCTCCAGTAGTAGTTCTGCTTGTTAGCAATGCTGACATTGCCTCTTTAAATTGCTGCCTGCTGCTTGAACAAGTACTCTTGTGTATTACTCAAGTAGAGGATCTGTGGGCTGAATGTGCATGTGTGTGGGGCATCCTTTTGTTTTACTGCCTTATCCTTGGGAAAACAAGTCGGGGGGGGGGGGGGGGTGTAAACTCTTACTTTCACCATTTTTTTTAACAGATTGAAGCATAAATTCTTTTTAATGTTGCCTTGTTTAGATCTGGAATAATTAATTGGCTTAGGAAGGGTTTACATTTTGTGGATGGGGAGAAGGAGGGTGGTTATGGCCTATAGGGGTAAGGGAAGGGGTTAATTGTGTTATTTTTTTTAATTGATGTTTTTAGTTTATTTCAGTATTTTGTTGTAAACCACTTTGGGCGCTTTTGCTGTTGGGTGGCATATCAAAAGTTATTAAACTGAAACTAGTATATCAGGGGCCGAAATCAGTTCTGATCTGGCTCTGCTGTGTTTTGTTGGCCTTTCATGTGTCTGTTTACTACTGTCTCTCACTGGCATGTGATGTGAACCTCCCCCAAGAGATCCTCCCAGGTCCCCCCCCCCAGGCTGCAAGGAATCGGGAGCAGGGGGGCTCAGCGGCTGCAGACCCTCCCATCCTGCCAAATCGCCAGTCTGTTAGCTCACAGGCAGATGCAGAAAGGTGTGTTCAGCTGAATGCATTTTTTCTGCCTGCACTTGGAACGCCCATTTTCTGGGCCTGATTTTAAAAAGCATTTGCATGCATAAAACTGGGTTTTATTCGAATAAATGCACTTTACTCAAATAAGTGGACTTTTGAAAATTGCTACAATATATGCCATTGAATTGTCCATAGGGTTTACTTCTGTAAGTGCACTTTGTGTGAGTAAATGGCTTATGAAAATTGCTACGATAGTATGCCACATTTATGCATGTAACTCCTTTGAAAATTACCTCCTCTGTGCACAAGGCTTACTGCCCATGCAGCAAGGAGTTATGCGCGCAGAAAACGTGCGTCCCTAAACAGGAGATCTGCTTAGCGCTCTCGCATGGAAATCCCATACAAGCGAGGGCTTTAAGCAGTACTCTCCGATGCAGAGAGAGACTGCATTTGGCCAGTGCACCTTTCTTAGCCCTGGAAACTTAACCCCTGGGTCAGAGCTGGAATAAAGTTTCCAGCGCTGCTGCACTGGCACTTAAAACCGGGAATAAGTGTGAAAAACAGTTTGCAGATAAGTACTGACTTGTCCGGCTATCCGGTGTGGTTCACCGCTATAGTTGTGGCGGCTGCCGCCGTTGCGATCTGACTGTAAGGGATGCCTTCCCCTCTTTTCCTGAGTCAAAATGTGCATTCAGCCTGGGCCGAACGCACATTTTACAGTTAATGCACATTTATTTTAAACTCCCAATGCATTTGCATTGCATTAGCTTACTGCATCGAGAGTTAAAAACTAATTTAATCTGAGTGTTAAAAATGTGCACTGAAAACCAACGCACGGTTGCTTAACGCTCAGATTATTGCATCGGCCTGTCAGTCAAGACAGGGTAGTCAGGTTGTGACTGTGCTCCGTTATTTGTCATTTGCGTCCCTGAGCCATTGGAACCCATCCCATTAGCCACACAAGACTTTGGGAAGCCCCTTTGAATGTGTGTGTGTGTGTGTATGTATGTGTGTAAAAGCAACAGTGATAGGAAGGGAGGGCAGAGAGAACCAGAGGGGGCACTATTTTGGGAAAAGGAGCCAGAGAGCAGAAGATTGTTGGGGACAGAGACCCAGTGGAGGGAGGGAGATAGTGAAGTGTGCTGGGCATGTACTGATCCCTTACCGCATGCCTTGATGTCTGTGGGAGATGTCAGCATTATGCTGCTGTCAGAGGCTGGAGCTGTAGTGGGGTAGAGGTAGCTGGTGTGTAAAGGGGCTTTTTTCTGCTTTCTGAATGCCAGGTAGCTGTGGGATGCGCCCATTTATGAAGGCGGGAAAGAAAACGGGGCTGGTTGGTGGTTGCTTTCAGCTCATGATGCCCATCTGTGAAGAAATGAGAGACGTCCGCCTCTCTCGGGGCGAGACAGCAGAGAAACATAAAACATCTGGGAGCAATTCCTAACTGGAAGCAGTAGACTTAAAGTTGTAAATTTGCTAGCATTTAAAACAGTTGTTGTTTTAAAGCAGGGCAGCCTTCCTGTCGGTTTGTGAAATCATGCATTATTAGTTCATAAAAAGCAGCGGGTTTTGGAAGCAGGTTTAGATTTCTAGCTGTGTATTTAAAGGCCCGAGTCATGTAGTGTGGAGCTGGGGACACAAGGCCGCAGTCTGAGCAGCGAACGGCCACGTGCCTGCCAAACAGTGGGTTTATTCTGGGTGGGGGGGTGTAGACTTAGCTGATAATCAAACGGCTGCCTTGTTTTTATTTCAGCTTCTGCCGCCTCACTCGCGGTACCAGAAGGCAGTTCCGAGGATGATTTTAGCAGCTGCTAAAACATCCACAAATAGAGCGCTGTTTATACCGGTTGTGTGAAAGAAGACACTGTGAAGTGTTAGCTGGCTGCTGGAGCACGGCTGCATCATCCTCTCTCCCCACATAGGTATCGTGCTCGTGGGATCATCAGCCATCCTATGAAAACTGATTTGAACATTTACTTACCAGACTTCCAGGAAACATGGTGTCTTATTTTTATTTTGATAGGGCTCTGAGACTGCTCTAGGGGTGAGAGAAAGCGCTGGGGTAGATTCTGCCCCCCCCATAGCAGGTTACTGTCTTGGAGCAGACATCAGAAACGTACACTGTTGGAGTCACAGTGACACAGCTGGACACCGGTAGTATTAGAAGTGTCCTATTTAAACAAAACCCTCATTTTGGGGCCGATGCAATACAGTGCACTCAGCCGAGCGCACTGTTTAACCCGTAGTCAGACACAGGATAAATAGGCGCTAATCCACCCCCTAATGCAATAGGGGTATTAGCGCCTATATAACGTGCGTCCGATGCGGAGTGAATGAGATAGCGCTCATCACATGCAAAAAGAAAAATGTGCATCTCAGACGCACATTTGTTGCTCAGATATTAACGCCTGCCTGGAGCAGGCGTTGAAAGCTGAGTGCATTGAAAAGAAGTACAGAAAAGCAGAAAAAAATGCTTTTCTGTACATTTTTTTTAAAGTAAAAAAAAAAAAAAAAACTCTGCAGACTGCCGAGTTAAGAAGACTGAGGCCGGTAAACTCGGCCTCGGTTTTCATAACCGGCCGTCTGCCAGTTTATCTGTCTGCCAGTTTATTACTGGCAGACAGACAGGTTATGAAAACCGAGGCCGAGTTTACCGCCCTCGGTCTTCATAACCGGCAGCCGCGACCCCCTAATTTCTATATTGCATAGCAGCCCCCCCCTTGCGAGCGCTGATTTTTCAGCGCCCGCTCTCTTAACGCACGCATGGCGCCCGCAAGGGAGGGTGCGTTAAAAAAGCGGGTGCTGAAAAATCAGCGCCCGCTTTCAGCGCCCATAATTGCATCGGCCCCTTTACATGTAATAAAATGCACATGGGATGTGCTTTCGCTGTTCAGATGTGAGGCAAGGCTTCAGCGCTCACAAGTAAGTAAGTGGAGGGACTGAAAGGTGCAGGGGAACATGAAATATAATCATACAGTCTGTAAACATAAAAACAGAAAACAGCATTTCAAAATGAAGTCAACTCCGTACTTCAAATCCTAGTAAACTATGTTAATAGCCACACCTCTTACCTTAGACAGGGCAGACCTAAAAATCAAAGCCCACGACTTGCTACCTGTTGTATAATACGCAAACCCGTCATCATCATTTATCAGTAAATACCTAAAATTATGAATACATTCCCACTGGAAATGATCACATTGTGCAAACGTAGCTCATTGTGGCTATCTTGAAAGGCCAGCTGGCTGTGGGGTTTCCTAGGATAGGTTTGGGAAGCCTTGAACTCTATGGGGTAGATCTTAAAAAAATACGCGATCGCGTACTTTTGTTCGAGCAGCAGGAGCGAACAAAAGTACACTGGATTTTATAAGATACGCGTGGCTACGCGCGTATCTTATAAAATCCGGGGTCGGCGCGCGCAAGGGGGGTGCACATTTGTGCAACCTGTGCGCGCCGAGCCCAGCGGCGCTGCCTGTTCCCTCCGAGGCCGCTCCGATTTCGGAGCGGCCTCGGAGGGAACTTTCCTTCGCCCTCCCCCCCACCTTCCCCTACCTAACCCACCCCCCGGCCCTATCTACCCCCCCCCCCCACCTTTGTGCGCGCCGGCCGGCAGCCCCGCTCGTGTTCCGGTCCCGGGGGCTGGTCCGGAGGCCTGCGCCACGCCTCCGGGCCCGCCCCCGAAACGCCACAGCACGCCCCTGAAACGCCCCCCAGACATGCCCCCTCCCGCCCCTTTTCGAAAGCCTCGGGACTTACGCGCGTCCCGGGGCTTTACGCACGCCGGCGGCCTATGCAAAATAGGCGCGCGTAAATCTAGAAGGATTTACGCCCGCAGGGCTTTTAAAATCCGCCCCTATGTGTATTGATTAGAAGATAAATTGCACTGCTGGAACCTGTGCTAAAGACTCCGTTTATAAATGTCTCTTTCCCCTGCGTCGTACACAGAGAATATTACTGAGACATTTCCTTCTTTTACTTGGTGACATGGAAAAAGGCTTTGGAATTGGGGGCTTGGGGGCAGAAGGGAAAATGAGGCGCTTTTAGAGCATGAGCTCGATTTTTTATTTATTTATTTTATTTATTCGTTTTTATATACCGTCATTCGGTTTAGCCATCACAACGGTTTACAGAATCAAAACAACAATCAGATAAAATCATACATAGTTGCAAAAGAAGAAAACAATAACAATAGTGAAATGATAGGTAGAGGAGGATGGTGGGGTGAAAGAGGGGGTGAAGGGAAAGATGTAAAAAAGGAAAGTAACAAAAATAGTATTAATTCATCTTAAAGGAGGGCTTCATATGAAATTTCTGAAATTGTAATACTTAAGGTTGATGCCAGTTGTAGTTACTGTTTTTTTCTTGTTTGGGTTTGAATGGTTGAATTGATTGTAGATGGATTGTTGTTAAAGATGATCATTGATGTAGACTGGAAGAGGAAAGTTTTTAGGCCCTTCTTGAACTTTTTGATGTTAGATTGAGTTCTTAAATAAGGCGGTAGAGAGTTCCATGTTTTTGGGGAAGCAGTGGAGAATGCTCTGTTTCTAGTAGTTGATAGTTGAGCATCTTTAATGGGAGGAATTTTTAGACGAGAAGTGTTGTTAGATCGAAGATTTGTTCTGGTAATTTGTGGAGTGATTTTTAAACCAGTGTGTTTATGATGATCAGCATGTATTAATTTGTGAGTGATGATCAGGATCTTATAATCTACTCGAGATTTAATAGGAAGCCAATGGAGCGACATTAGTATTGGGGTGATGTGAACATATTTTTTTGTTCCTGTTAAAATTCTAGCTGCTGAATTCTGAAGAATCTGCAGAGGTTTAATGCTTGTTTAATCACCAAAGCACCAACAGCTGGGTTTTTAATGGCCCGCGCGTGTAAAACACAGGGGTTGCACGTGTGGCTGAGCGTTGCGTGCGTGCACATTTTAAAAGGGGCCTAGCTGCGCGCGTAACCCCTGTTATCCGCACGAGAGCCAGGCCTCAGCAGGGGGGGCGGTCCGGGGGGCGTGGGGTAGGGGCGCTCGGTACAGCGGCCATTTGCTGCTGTGCCGGGGGATCGCGCTGCGGCAGGGTGCCGGTGCAATCAACTTACTACAGCTCCATTGCAGGAGCAAAAAGAAAGGAAACAAAATGGGGGCGGGTAGGATAGGGGAAGGGAGGTTAGGGTAGGGGGTAGGGAAGTTCCCTCCCAGTCTGCTCCTTAATTGGAACAGACTGGGGAAGCCGGACGATGCGTTGCCGCGCGATTATGGTCTATGTCTACCCCCCGTTGCGCGCGCCGCCCACGATTTTTTAACGTGCGCCCACTGGCACACACGTTATAAAATTGTGCGTCCATGTGCGCTCGCGCCTGTTCTTTTTTTAAAATCTACCCCTAAGCCACTCTGCCTGAGCAAGAGTGAGGTTTGTTGGTTTCCATGATAAACCCGTGAAACGGGCTCACACAGTCACAGCTTTTGGAAGAGGTCATTACATTTTATTTTACATATGGAATTGTAAAAAAAAAAAGTTTCTCTTTTCTTTTTCCTGCCTTCTGAAGATAATTTGTCACTGGCTTTAAGAGAAAAGTTCTTTTTCTCCATGTTTCCGGGAGGAGCACTGGCCTAGGATGTGATTTGAGGGCTCCCCTCTCTGTGACCTTGTGCAAGTTTCTGTGCCTCCCAGTGTCTGAGGGACCCAGCTGAAAACCAGGGGTTTGTCTTCGTCAGGCTTTCTCCAGTCCGAGGGTTTAAGAAAAAGCAAAGTTTTTAATTTGTACTTCAATAAGCTATTTGTGATCGATTACGAGAGCTTAATACAATGTTGTGTTCAGCATTATTGTGTTGCATTGAAATTCAGGCTTGGATGTTTATTCAAAGTTGGTCAGGATGCCCTGCTCTGAATACAGGAGGAGGAGGAGTGGATAAGACACGTCACCTCCCTGTGCTTTTATCATAAAGTAGCATTCCAGATCCCCACTTTATAAAATAGGGGCTGCTGTGGGAGTTTAGGCTCAGATCCCGAATACTGCTGAAGATAATCCAGATTGCTAACATCACTACTGAGCACTGTGGCGCAGATTTTATTCTGTTTGTCGTAGGTGAGAGGCCCCCTCCGGTGTCTGCTCTGAAAAGAGAGAGGTGGGGAGGAGGAATGGCTGTGATCTCTTCCGTCTAGTACAACTAGGCCTCTCCTCAGCACACACCACATCCTCTTCTGCCTCAATGTACTCTGTTCTCTCTTCTTCTATTGAAACGTGTGATGGGTGGTTTGCAGCAGCAGCCGGCAGACTGCATTCTGAAAGTGCGGAGTTCTGGACTGGGGGTAGTGGCGCATTTTTATTAACGGGAAAACATCCTCTTGTGATTCAGCTTGAGCTCTATCTCTGTAATTTTGCAGCTCAGGCTCTGTTTTTGTTTTTTTTTGTGCAGAGGAAATTTCGTCTGGGAAAATGTTAAATGTCTCTGGAGGAAGTGAGTGCAAAAAGCATGTCGGGACTATGCTTTCTGCGGAAAGCTCAGCGAGCTGTTTTCAATAGGAGCCTCTCCACGTTTTCTAATTTAGATACCTATGTAGCCCTTCTTCTGGTATTATGTGGGAAAGCAAGGGGCACACTCAGTCCCAGAGCTAAGTCTCTGCATAGTCCTACAGCCCTGGAGCATGGATTCTCCGAGGGGGGGGGGGGGGGGGGAGGATAGACCTCCAGGACCCAAGGTATAGAGGAGAAACTTTCCTCCGGGTATAACTGTCTGTCTGGGTGCAGGTACCAGAATAAACAGACTGGATATTCTGGCCGAGTGTTTCAACTTAAACTTTACTGCAGATCTTCCAAGGTATTCTTCTGACTTTGGTTGCATTCATGTCCCAACATTGTTCTTCAACTGCTTCTCACTCTGTGAAAGTGTCACTCAGTTCTGGGGGTCATGAAATGTCCTTACTGTCCAGGGCATGGAATAATGGCAAGCAGACCAGGGGGTCTTGAGGATGCAATGGGAATCCCTTCCTAGAATAATACCTGAGATCCAGATCTACTTCAGATTCTTCAAGCTCCCAAATTTCTCTCTTCTTCTATGGCAGAGACTCCGGTGGAGGTCTCTAGATTGACAGACCTTCTTATTCTCACTTCTCCTCTCCAGATGGTAACTGAGGATTTTTTTGGATGAAAGGCCCAGGGCAACAGGGGAAAAGAAACAAACAAACCCCTCTCTTCTCTTTTTATCATTCTTGAGCAGGAAGGGCGGCAGCAAACTTTTTTCCGAAATAGTCTCGGAAGAGTCACTCCGTCCATCCACTGGTTACGAGGTGGAACAAAAGAGCCCTCTGCTGCTGATCCTTCCCAGTGGCGGGGGCAGTGCGTTCCCTCCAGGAAAGCACCAAAAAAAACGTAAAACTCCTCAACAAGCTGCAACAAACGGAGGCAACCCATACCTGCCAGGTTGTGAATTGAAGAGGTAATCTTGCCTCCTTCCTATCCCGAGAGCACGAGGTTATGAGGCCCGGCCCACCCAGGGATAGGGGGAATGAAAGAAAAATACAAGGCTCTTCCTTTCGCCTCCAACCAAAAAAAAAAAAACCAAAATGCCACGGAGAAATCCCACCCCGCTTGCCCTTCCATTCCAGCCGACCTCGCAGGGGGTGCTGTGGTAAACGGTGGGCTCTGCTCCTAACTCCGTGTCCTAGACCCGGGCCATCCAGTGGAGATCCCGAGGCGGGTCTCGACCCGCGTTATGTGTTTGTTTCCCTTTCTGGCGGTGAGAGCACGTTTTATTCTGATCCTATTGAAGGTTGAACGTTGAAAGTGGAGGGGGCTGGTGCCAGCAATGTGCTTGCCTGCTTACGAGGCACATGTCTTGATGCGGAACACGCTGTGCAGGTTTCTCGAAAGGATATCTCTGTCCCAGGGTTAAGCGACGGTTCAAGTCGCGTCCCTTCAGCGCAGGCGTGTGGTTCCTTTGGCACTGTCCCTCGCCGGCTGATCGCCGCAGATTCTGCATCGACGGGGGGGGGGGGGGGGGTGGGGAGGAGCTTCCATGCTAACGAACCTAAGAACATAAGAACGTGCCATGCCGGGTCAGACCAAGGGTTCATCGAGCCCAGCATCCTGTTTCCAACAGTGGCCAATCCACGAAGCTTTGTTTCCGCTTGCACGCCAGCGAGTAGTGGCCAACGAGCGTACACCTAAGCGACATGGGAATGGCCAGCTCCATGCCCCGTGCCCGGACCAGCTGCTTCCGCGGTGCTGCCGCTGCCAGTTCCCCAGTCCCAGTCTGATGGCAGACAGTACTTCCGCAGCAAGGGCAATGGCAGACAGCCTCCCCCCGGGTCCACCCGGTCACATCTGGCTGTCGGGCACGGGTGCGCATATTTGTGAGCTTAGCCGTCAGTCTGCAGCACCTCCAGGAGGGGGGGTGGGGATCAGGTGCCAGCCGCACGCACAATGCAGATTACCGCAGCCCGGTTCTCTCCGATAGGCAGATTAGCGTTGGTAGGTGTTCTTGGCAAACTACATCAGCCACTTATACCTCGTTAAGTGAAGGTATTTGCTTGCTGGATAGACTTCTTGCCGCAGACTGAAATGGTTCAGCAGGGTAAAGAAAATGCCAAGCAAAGTGAAAGAAGGTAAACAGCATGCAGTGCCACCTAACTAAACTAAAATAGCAAGAGAAAAAGGTTCTTGGTAAAGTCTCACCCGCTTTCCGGGTGGAAGGTGTCACGTACATACTTGCCCACTTCTCAGCAGGAGCTGGGGAGTCAGGGTTTTCATGTTAACCCTTTGTGCTCTGAGCCGTCTCTGCTGCCCCCCCCCCCCCCCCCCCGTTCTCTGCTTCCACACTTGCTCTGGTGGCTCAGAAGCCCTCTTGATGGCCCCAGGGTTGGGTGATGGGGGTTGTGCCTTCAGCACTGCTGTTTGGCAAGTAGGGGCTGAAAGGGTATAACCGAGCAGTAACCACTCTCCCTCCCTCCCTGTTCTCCCCCCCCCCCCCCCCCCCCCCCCAGGGCTGAGCATGCAAACCTTGGTATGTGCAGGCCAGACTGGTCCTGTCAGATGGGAAGCCAAATCTGGATGCCCCCTCCCCCACTACAGTGCAGAGCGCTGCAACCCGAGCCTCCGGGGAGCCCCTTTGATTTCAGTCCTGCAACATCTGCTGACAGGCTGCTGCCTGGTCCCCCCAAAGCCTCCTCTGCAGCTTCACAATAGCCTAAAATGTGGCCCGAACACAAAGCTGCAAAGCAGTACTGAAAGGACGAAAGTACAGGAGTTAAGCTTGCCCGAGCAAGGTCATCTCGAGAGAAAAAAAAAAAAAAGAGTATTGCACTGGGCACCGTCTGACTAAAAATACAAATAAACCGAGTCTAGAATGGCCTGGTAACTCGAAAGGGCGAGTTTTAAGATTTCGTTACCTGCGCATGTGTTGCAGTTGCTCGGGGCGAGCTGGTTGGGGAGATGGGAGTATGAGAGACTGCACCCCTCCTCAGCTCCATGCTCTCGCCGACCGATACTTTTTGCACACTCTGCCTCTCCCCCCCCCCCCCCCCCCCGAGTCTTCTCTGCGTTTCCCCCTCTGCTGGCGTGCTTTGGATATCCTCTCGCCCATGCTGCTCTGATCTCAGGTGAGCGGGGCTTGGGAACCACCCTGCTTCCTCTACGGGCAGCTCCAGCTTACCTGTTTTTTTTTTTTTTTTTTACCTTTCCCCCTCTACGCGCCTGCCTGCCACTCCTGTGCGCCTATGAAGTTAGCATCACAGCTGGACAGACGGACCGAAAATAGGAGCCCCTTTTTTATTTTATGAAACGCACTGCAAAGGGACCGTGAAGCTCTCTTGCTTTCGGGTCACTGCCGACCGTTTGGGGTCCGCAGTTTACAGTTAACCTGTAAACTGCGGACCTGTAAACTTGCTTTCGGGTCACTGCCGACCGTTTGGGGTCCGCAGTTTACAGTTAACCTGTAAACTGCGGACCTGTAAACTGCGGACTGCTCTGCCAGGCACCATGCGGGTTAGCTAGCCACTTGAGCGTGCTCCTGTGTAGCTTATGAGCCTGTATGCCAGTCCCTGCTTCTAGCCGAGGTGATGTGCACAGGGTATTGAAGCGTAGAATGTGTCCGTCAGGCTTGTCCGGTCAGTCCAGATCTCCTTCCCCCCCCACAGTACCGCAGATCCTGCTAAATCTCCGACTTTCCCCTGTTTTTCCGTTGTGGCCTACAGTTTACAGTTATTATTGTATTTTTTTTTTTTTTTTGCAGATTTCTCAAGTCAGATGTTACGTGTCTTGGTTCCGATTATGCACGGAAAGACGACAAAGTAGACAGGGAGTCTTGTATACAAGGGTGGCTTTGGTAGAACTGTGCGGCCGAGTACCTGCTGGATTCACCACAAACAGGCACAATATTTTCTTGTCTTGGAGATCCAGTTTTGTTTGATAAGTGGCATTACCAGGTGGCGGTTTTCCAAGAACTGCGGAAGCCGCTGGCTGCATTTAACTGTGATACACATCGTTGTGGCCTAGTTTTGCTTACGTCCCTAAGTTCAGCTCTCTGGCAAGTTCAGTTATGTTAAGATGCAGGCTTAACCTTGGGCTGCAGTAATCAGAAATGGCTCAGTGTCCCCGCATCCTTCCTGTGGTTATTGATGCTTTCTGGAATCTCTCCCTCTGTCTCTGTTCCACATTGACTTTCTGTGGTTTTGCAGAAAGGCCTTTGGCACAGCGTGGCTCCAGCTAAAAGGTTCATATTTTGCTTTAATGTCTTGCTGATGCTCGGCGGTCATCGTTCTACAGCAGGGGTCTGAAACTCCAGTACTCGCAGGCCGCCAAATCGGTCGTGCTTTCAGTCTGTCCCAAATGAATATGCATGAGATTGGAATGCAGACTTCCCCAGTTGTATGCAAATCAGCCTCATACATATTCATTGGGGTTATCTTGAAAACCTGACTGGTTTGCGGCCCTCAAGGACCACGTTTGAGCCTTATTAGCAGACCACAAAGTCTCATCATGCTATAGCCTGCTTCTATCTTACTTTAAAGGGAAATAGTTCTAACTTTACTCTTTTATGGGCTTTTGTGATGTGCAAATTCCACACTCAGGGCTGGAGTTGAGTTTATTTCTTTTTGATCTGCTTATCAGAGGTGAGGCAGTTTTATATTTATAATTATGCATATTGGAGAGTGTAAACTGCTTTTATTGTGTTAGTAATTATGTGGCATATACATTTGTGAAATAAATAAATGTAAGTTCTTTTCACCCCTTTCTGTTGTAAATACTACAGGGTGTACCGACTCTATCTTCGCTTTCTTGCAGCGATGGATCCTCTGTGTTTATTGCATGCTTTGTTTAAATCTTGATACTGGTTTTGCCCTCACACCTTCCCTGGAAGGCTGTTCCGTACATCCACAGCCCTCTCTGGGAAGCAGGATTTGCCTATGT